>NC_056726.1:722339483-722396983 GCF_019279795.1 Protopterus annectens
GTTTAGGTAATTCAAATTATGTATCACAGCTCAGAAAGCATTTCTTTAGTTGACCAAATTTGCTTATCCAGTATTTCTGAAAGAGAAGTCTACCAACTCATTACATTCTCCAAAAATAAGTTCCCAAATACCTCTTTCTTCTCCATCACACCTCCAACATATGCAATCTACCCGAGGAAAAAAATCTTTGAAGTCTGCTTGGGGCAGACCTCTCAACCGTGCCTATTTACTCAGATGTTCTTCATTCCACATTGCTGCAGTCCTAACTATTGGGTAGTCCGCTGTCCAGTCGGCCCGAATACCAAAGTATATGGCTGACGTCGGTCAGGGCACATTAGACTGACGTCAGTACGTCATGGTACTAATGCGCATGACCGACGTCATATCCTCAGTCTTTTTTGCCGCATGGTCCGATGCAGAAGCAATTTGGCGAGTGCAGGTTGGCGTTCTGAAAGTTTCTGAAGTCAGAGTTTCAGACCGAATCAAAGTTGGCTAAGTACCCCGTTGGGGAATATTTTGTTTTTTTCTTGCCTCAGTATTTAACCGGATGTCAGAAAAAGTGAATAACTGTATTTCTTGTGGGAAACAGATACCTCATAGGGATTACCATACTTTGTGTATACCTTGTTTAGGGCCTGAGCACGACGTTGTTGGATGCCGCTCTTGTGCTAGATTTAACAAACGCACTATTAAGAGAAGGTTAGACTGTGCCAGGTTAGTGTTTGGGAAGCGTTGTAATTATAAAATGCCGTCGGATGCTCCGGCGCCGCTTCGCAAAAGCGCAAAGATAAAGCAGCAAAGCCTAGAGTGGAGGAACCGACAGTCCCAGGCGTCGGTTCTTTGGAAGGCTCAGTGGAGCCGGAGGTTTTGCCACGTGTCTTTTTGCCGTATCATTGAGAGACTTTACTGTTACAGGTTGTATCCTCTCAGGAAGTAGGCCAGGCTGAGGGGGCTTCTCAGGTGGCTGTTCTTCCCTCTCTTCCTAAGGTGGTTAGAGCCTCCCCTTCAGTTTCCAAGGCTTCTTTGAGGGGCAGGCCAAGTTTAGCTTCTGTGGGGGTTTCTCCTAGTGCTTCAGGATCTTTGCCTAAGAAACATATGCTTAAAATGGCAGAGGATTTGATTACTATGATTAGGGGTTCTATGCCCCCTCCTGATAAGAGGCCTAGGGTGGAACCTGAGTTTGAGAGTTTTGAGCAATGCTCGGAGGCTTGAGTCTTCTGAAGACTTGCAGGAGTACCCTCCTTATTCTGATTCTGATGTGGATGATTCTACTCCTTCTGCTTCTCCTCCTGAGGATTTTTCATTTTCAGAGACTCTGCATTCCATGAGGGAGCATTTTAAATGGGAAGGTCAAGATTTCTCTGATTCCAGGAAAAGGCTTAGGGAATTCTTGTTTTTACCCCAGCATAGGCCTTTAGCTATACCTCCTGTTTTGAATGTGGTGGAAGATGTGTTTGCAGAGGCTTCCCTGAATCCTGATTCTTTGCCTCCTGCCCCAGTTAAACCGGATAGGTATTATAGGGTGCCTGAAGCTCATAAGTATCTTTTAAGAGTCCTAGGGCAGACCCAGAAACTGTCTCTCAGGGGCCTAAAGGTGTGAAGGCCTCAGTTGTTAAAAATCCTATCCCTCCTGATAAAGAGGCAAGGGCTTTGGATAGATGGGGAAAGAAAGTGTATACTTCTTCCACTTTAGCCATGAGGGCATTGAATTGTCAGTTTCACATGTTAAAATATCAGAATTATCTTCTTTCACAGTTGAAATCTAAGGTGGATGCTCTGGCTGAAGGTATTGAGTGTAAAGAGTTGCAGGATTTAGTTCATGTGTCTGAACAGGTGGGTAAACATTCCTTGCAGTGTGGTTTTGATGCTGTGCAGGCCTCCTCCAGGGTGGCTGCCACTGGTTCTGTTCTTCGAGGCACGCCTGGCTGAGAGATCAGAATTTAGCTGAGCATGTTAAGACAAGGATTTTGGATGCTCCTTTACAGTCTGATGTGTTGTTTGGTTCGCCTGTGGAAGCAGTTATGAAGAAAATGGAGGACAAGGCTAAGTCTATGCAAACTGTTAAAGATTTTTGCAGGTGCAGCCTCCACAGTTTAGTAGAAATTGGCCTACTAAGTGGTGGGCTTATCCTGCTTATGAGTCCCAGTCTAGGGTAGGTCTAGACGTGGTAGGGCAGAGCTCAGGGTTCTTTTAGGCCTAGGACAGGAGTTCCCCTGCTCAGACTTCTGGTGAGGGCAGGGGTCAGTCCTTTCGTAAGCAGACCCAATGACCTGCCTTTTCAGCTGCCAGTAGGTTCTTGCCTGGCAGCACCTTTGGGAGGAAGGCTGTCTCTTTTCAAAGAAAATTGGGATTTAATTACCCAAGACAGATGGGTTCTGGATATTATTTACCACGGTTACAGGTTTTATTTCCATACCTTGCCTCCTTTCAAAGGCATGCCAGACATTCCTCCTCTTCAAAGAACAGAGGCTCACAAGCAAATTTCTCTGTTGCTCCAAATAGGGGCCATTCAGTCAGTTCCTGTGCCGGAAAGGGGCCTAGGATTTTATTCTCGCCTGTTCCTAGTACCAAAGAAGGGGAACACGTGGAGACCAATTCTGGATTTATCTATCCTCAACACTTATCTGGACATTCCCAAGTTCAAAATGTTGACGTTACAACAGCTTTTACCTCTGCTGGGCAAAGATCACTGGATGGTAACTTTAGATCTCAAGGAAGCTTACCTTCATGTGCCAATAACACTAAGTTGCAGGAAGTATCTGCGTTTTCGAGCTGGAAATTCTCATTATCAGTTCTCTGCATTGCCCTTTGGCTTATCTACTGCCCAGAGTATTCACAAAGGTTCTGGCTCCAGTGATAGCTTACTTCAGGCTAAAAGGAATTCAAATCTATCCTTACTTGGACGACTGCCTGATTCTGGCTCAAGAAAAAGAAGATCTTCTACAGCATCTGGAATATGTCATAGCAGTGCTAAGATGCCTAGGGTATTCTGTGAACGAAATAAAGTCCAGTCTAGTACCCTCTCAAGACATGTGCTTTCTGGGTGTGAGACTGAATACAGCAGCCCAGATGGCCTTTTTAACCCCGGACAAACAAAAGAATCTTTCCAGTTACTTCCATCATCTATCTCTTCAGTCCGGGCTGACTGCAAGGACAGTCCTTCAAGCCTTAGGGTTCATGGCATCTTGTATTCTGGTGCTTCCCAATGCCAAACTGCATATGAGGAAGCTACAATGGTATCTCAAAAATCTGTGGACACAGCACTGCCAGGATTTGGACACTGTCATTCAAATAATACCTTGCATTCAAAAGGAATTTTTGTGGTGGGCTCAGGAATGTCACCTAAACAAGGGACTCTCTGTGACCCGGCCAGAGGCAAGTCAGATTCTAACGACAGATGCCTCAGATATTGCTTGGGGAGCTCATCTAAATGGAAAGTGGATACAAGACAAGTGGCCTGCCAGACTACAGCATCTACATATCAACATGAAAGAGATGTTAGCAGTTCAGTTTGCATTAATTGCTTTCAAGAAGTTACTTCTTCCAGGGCAGGTGTTGATTCTAACAGACAACACAACTGTCATGTGGTACATCAACAAACAAGGGGAACACATTCTTACCCATTGTGCAGACAAGCAATGATTTTATGGGAGACTGCGCTCAGTCTGCAACTAACTCTTCAGGCAAGGTTTCTGCCGGAGCACAGAACTCCTTAGCAGATGTATTAAGCAGACAAATCATGGATCCCCACGGTGGAAACTGGATCTTCATGTATTTCAAAATTGACAGTGTCATGGGGAACTCCAGACATAGATCTGTTCGCTTCTCCACTAAACCACCAGCTGCCAAAGTTTTGCACGAAGGGATTTCATCACACAGCTTGGAAAGTGGATGCTCTTTCTTTCAGTTGGAAAAATCTTCATGTGTATGCCTTTCCACCTCTGCCTCTTCTTCCAAAGGTGCTTCTAAAGGTCAGACAAGACAAGCCAAGGATGATTTTAATAGCTCCAGATTGGCCTCGGCAGCACTGGTACCCATTACTGAGGAGTCTGGTAAGGAAGCCTCCATGGCCTTTACCCTTGATTCCACACCTGTTGTCTCAGAGGGACGGTCATCTGCTCAATGTCAAGCTTCACTCTCTACATCTAACAGCCTGGCATATTCTGTTTTGAAAGACAGCAGGTCTCAGCTTCCTCAACAAGATTTAAATGTGATTATGGAAGCCAGAAGACCTAGTACAAGGAAAGTGTAAAATGGAAGAGATTTTTGTTTTGGAGTGCAGCAAACAATTTGGAGATTACTGAGCCAAATTTGAGTGTGGCTCTTCAATATCTTACTGAGTTACTGGACAAAGGTTTGTCTTTCTCTTCCATTAAGATTCATGCTGCAGCAATTTCAGCTCACTATGATTGTGACCCACCATTGTTTTCGCATCCTTTGTTCAAGCAATTTCTTAGAGGGGCAAAGAATATAAGACCCCCGTGAGCTCCTACTCCTGCTTGGGATCTCAATTTTGTGTTGGAGAAACTTACTCTACAACCTTTTGAGCCTCAAGGCTACTGCTGAATTGAAATACTTGTCATGGAAGACTGCTTTTTGTTGGCCATTACTTCTGCAAGAAGGGTTTCTGAGTTGCAGGCCCTTATGGCAGTGGAGCCTTTTTTGATTTTTCATAAGGATGAGGTATCTTTACGTACTAATCCTTCCTTTATGCCTAAGGTGGTTTCTAGTGTGGCTTTAAACCAAACTATTCATTTGCCTACTTTTATGCAGATCCCCAAAATAAAGGGGAAAAGATTTTGCACACTTTAGATGTACACAGGCTATTGCGTTATTATTTGAGCAGGACTAAGGATTTTAGGCAGTCTCAGCAGTTGTTTGTTTCTTTTGCTTTGAGTTCAAAGGCAAGCCTGTGTCAAAACAAACTATTTCTAGGTGGATTGGGTGTTGCATTACATTTTGTTATTCCCATCATGGCAAGGAGATTCCAGCTGGGATTAGGCCTCATTCCACTAGGGCTACTGCCACTTTCACAGCATTTCTAAGGGGGGTGGCAACTAAGGATATTTTGGAGGCAGCTACTTGGAGTTCAGTGCATACTTTCTCTAAGCATTATCACCTTCCTCTCTACTCTAAGTCTAGGGCTGGTTTTGCCACAGCTATTTTGCAAGGCATGTTGTCAGTTCCTGCTTCCTTATGATTTGCCAGCCACCCTTACCTCTGCTTTGGGATTCTACCCAATAGTTAGGACTGCAGCAATGTGGAATGAAGAACATAGTACAGTTTTGTACCTACCATAAATGTAGATGTTCGAGGATCCACATTGCTGCAGTCCAATTTACTCCCTCCTTCCCCTCTGTGTTTAGGGGTGGTTGTGTAGGTGAGGTTATATTCTGCTAATTGTGTATATATTGTATATATATTTTTTGGTGCAGGTATTTTGGGAGTTTTTGGTTTTGGCCTTATCTTTCAGGGTCTTCTGACATCTGGGGCAAGAAAAGACTGAGGATATGACGTCGGTCATGCGCATTAGTACCCTGACGTACTGACGTCAGTCTAATGCGCCCTGACTGACGTCAGCCATATACTTTGGTATTCGGGCCGACTGGACAGCGGACTACCCAATAGTTAGGACTGCAGCAATGTGGATCCTCGAACATCTACATTTATGGTAGGTACAAAACTGTACTTTTTTACTGAGTTCTGGGGTTCAAATGAAGGGGTGTCATGAATCTCGTGTGGCACCCCTTCATTTCCGATTTTTTTCTATTAGTTTTTTAATTTCCGTGGCTTGTAGAGCTGACGTCATCACATATGCGAAGACGTCAGCTCCCTCGGAGATTCCATCCTGTGCGATGACATCAGCTCCCTCTACCAGCCTGTCGGAATTGAGCTCAAGGACCTCACGCATTTCCGGCAGGCTAGCTGTTTCAAATCCGAGTGGGAACGGTTTGGGACTAAAATGCTAGCCTGGCTTCAAATGTGAGCAAGCAGAATGGCCGCAGAATGAAAGAAGAACTTGCTTGGTTCGGAATCTGGATTATTCAGCAATCAGCAGATATGGTAAGGAAACTGAGCTGACTAAGGTGTGTGTGTGTGAATGTACGTGCATATATATGAAATGCACTTACATAACTGCACAGTGCATAGAGGGAAAAAGTGAGTGCAGGTTATGAGGATACTACCATACCATAGTGTCCTCAACATTTTTTGCCTTGCTATGGAGGTCAAGAAAAGGTATCAGGATATAGCAGACAGTGGATGATAGAGGATGGGTACCAGTAAAAGGCTATTTATGTGAAAAGTCTATACATGATTTTCACGAATGACTCTAGTTTTCTTTAAAAATGTGCTGTCATTTACTAATACTTGTAAATTTGTGACTGAGATGGAATTGGAGACAATAGATAATGAAAGTCATAACATCTGCACATTTCATATTCTTCAGAAAATATATGTTAATCCAAAACCTCTTATGCTACCAACTTTTTAAACAGTTTGGTTTGGAAATCTGTTTTCTGAATGTTGACATCTATTACCAAATTGCTAAAACTGTCAGCCCAATTAACTATATATACATTCACATACTCATCCTGAAAGTGTTTGATTGGATCAGTGCTTCATGCCCCTGGTGCTGATTAGGCTAAAGTGATGTTTACAAGAATGTGGAAACTTTAAATGAATTTGAAATAGAATGTTGCTGTAAAATCAGAAACAAATGGTAAATTAAAAAAACTTTGAAGTAAGTTCATGCCATGTTTGTGTGTGTGTGTGTGTGTGTGTGTGTGTGAAAATACCCCCCACTCAATAGCTAGAGCTACGCAGGCTCAAACCCTGTACCTTGAGTACAGGTAAAAAGAGCCCAAAGTCCCAAGCCTCCACCACTTGTGAGTTTTGCCCAGGGATTTTGCAGAGTTGAGGGCTATAATGAGAACTGAATTTGTATTCCCCCAGGATTTTTGTGCCACAAGTTGAGAGCTATAGTGACTGAGAACTGAATTTGTATTCCCTCAGGTTTTTTGTGCTAAGAGTTGAGAGCTATAGTGAGAACTGAATTTGTATTCCCCGAGGTTTTTTGTGCTAACAGTTGAGAGTTGTGGTGAGAACTGAATTTGTATTCCCCCAGGTTTTTTGTGCTAAGAATTGACAGCTGTGGTGAGAAGTGAGAAATGAATTCACTAAATGATAGCCAGTAAGTTTCAGTCTTCCTATTTTTTTAGCAAGCTGCTGATTTAGCATAGTGGTATGTTGCTCTGACTATAGTATATAGGGTCCTGGGTTCAAGAATTACTAGTGAAATGCATGGTGGCAGCACAGTATTTTATTCTAGCAACTTTATAAAATTATACAAGCAATGTTTAAAATGTGTCCCTGGTTTTTGAACTCCCCCCCCCCCCAAAAAAAAATGAAAATAAGTGCGAGAGACAGTGCAAGATGCCTATGGCTTACACTGTTGTCATTCAATTTCTATTGTGGGTGTGGAAGTAGACTTTTGTGTTGGAAATGTTCTGAATTGGGCAGTTTTGTCATTATTGGTTCATGCATTTTGTTTCATTACCTACAGTACAGTCTACTGGTAAAAATGTTCAAACAATAAATTCAAAATGCACTCTGTCTAACAAGTGTGCTGTATTATACAAGGAATATAATTTAATAGTCAGGGAGGTAAAGAACACATGTATGTTTCTTGTTTTGTGTGCATGGGGCCAGTGATTTGAAAACAGCCCAAAGATGATACTTATCCACCACTGGCTAGATGCATTTTCTTTGGCTGTGGTGTGGGTTTTAATGCTGTTTCAATGAATGTGAGTTTCAAGGGAAGACAAGTTTTAATGCCAAGTCTATTTACATTGTGAGACAGTATTGCTTTGGTGTCTATTAGTGTTGGTGCATTGTTGTGCTCGTGCTGTAAAAATAAAACCCAAATAATCATTGTAGAAGTAAAGCAGTATGCACACATTAGTGTTTATGGTAAATGGGGCAAAATAGCCAGGTAATGGCACACTGGAATGGCTGCAGGGGGACTCTGGTGCCATATTTTGGTTGCCTGTTCTTCAGTTACGTTTGAAAGTTGGTATCCCACAATTCCATTGGAGTGAGTGGGGTTACATAAATATGTATGCAAATTAGATGTGAATCAGTGAACAGATCTGTACCTATTTTTCATGGGCCTTGTCCAGAATTTTGATGTTTCCAGGTTGAAAGGTATGGCTTGGGGTATAAAAATACATATGCAAACACTTCCAAGCAAAAATTCTAACTATTCTAGATTTTTTTCTTATTTAGGAGTAATACATATATCCTCATATTGCTTCTTTGTGAATTTCTTATCCACTCTTTCTTCCTAATCCTTTCTAACCTCCTCTGATTGATTCCTATAGTTATTGTGCAATATTTTATATGCCCTACTAATTATCCCTTTTTAACAGCAGCTTCTGTTCTAGATTTAGCTAAAAACTCTACCAGTGCAGTACTTTCACTTAGGATCCCCATGTTTCTTTTCCTTTCTCTATACGCTGATATCAATCCTTAATAGGGAAGGCAATTTCTAGCCTGCAGTCCAAATGTAGTCTTGGCCTCCTTCCTTTATATGACATTTCCCTCTCTAATTATTTGCTACCAGTACCTTAGTTCTTTTGCCAGTTTTCTCCAGTAAATTCTAAACCCCCTTGCCTTTCCTTTGTATTGCTTATTGCAGTCATCCCTATTGGCAGAATCTCCTTTCTCCATTCCCATGTTGGCTTAGCTCTTAGAATACCTTCTGATATTTTAGAAATATATTTTCTATGATTATTGTTATTCTGGTTAAGGATCTGCATCCAAAATCCCACTCTGTCCTTATTCCTTGAGCTTCCCCCATTTCATCATCCCTTTCCACTTTTGCTTGTGCTATGTATAGGAGCCTTAAGTGTGTAACTCTGAAATACCGCTTTAAATCAGGTAATCCCAAATTATCTTGTTCTATTGAAAGGATCGGTTTATCTCACTTGACTCTTGCCCTCTTCCCCTCCCAGATAAAATCTTTCAATTCTTTATTAATTGTTATCCACAACTTATCCTCTGGTTGATAAAATGTGCCTGACCTGTGTATAAAACTAAAGGGACTAAAACATTTTCACTGCTTCTATCTTACTATCCTTATCCATAAAACAGAGCTTCCAGTTTCTCAGTTTTTATATTATCTTTTGTTTAGTCTTTTCCCACATATTGTTAGCTGCCATAACAGAATCCTTTTTAACCCATATACATAAGTACTTAATTTTATCATGTTGCAGAAATATGGGTATTGCTGAACCAATTTATGTGTGGGTACATTGTTTACAGCTATTGCTTTGTTTTATCTTCATTAATTTTGTATCTTGAAAAGACTTGGAACTGTCCCAGAATGTTCCACAACACTGAAATGTCCTTTTCTGGTTCTATCAAGTACAGAATAATATCATCTGCAAATAAAGACAAATTTTCTTGATTACTATACCAATTATAGCCTTGAATTTCTGAGTCCCTTGTTTTCTTTACCAATGGTTCTAAATTTAAAGCAAATAACAAATGGGAAAGTGGACACCCCTGGCTGGTTCCTCTGATCAAACATAAATTATTAGGGAAGAACACCCACACTCTGATTTTTGACACTGATGCCTCATATATCCTCTTAATTAACTTTATTATTGTATCATGGAATGCAAATGCTTCAATTGCCTGACTCATAAAATCCCAGCTTACTGTGTGAGATGCTTCAAGACCCACCAACAACAGTAGTATTTTCTTCTAATCAGCTTCCCTATGGATAATCATTGATCTATTAATGTTGTCAAATGGTAACTCTCCTCCGCAAAACAACATTGATTTATGTCTGTCAATTTTGGCATCACCTTTGTCATTCTTTTAGCCACTGTAGACATAAACACTTTATAATCATGGTTTAAAATCAAAATGGGCCTGTATGAAGGTGGACCTGATGGATTTTTTACCATCTTTAGGTATTACAACCACCACAGCTTTCTACAAGGTTGGAACTTCTCCTCCTTTCAAAATACTGTTAAACAAAACCTTCAACATCTTTATCACTTTTTTTTCCCTTCTATCTTCCAAATGTCCACAGGAATACCATCTATTCCTGGAAGCTTTCCTGTAGATTGGTTACTCAGCACCATTTGTATCTCATCTCCTCATATCCTAACTGTTAATAATTGAGCCTTATGAGTCTCTAACCTTGAAAAATAAATGCTTGCCTTTCTGAGCAATCTCTGAACTCCAGGAATACATGGCAAGGTATAATCTTCCTACACTTAACCGTGCTAACAGGGTCTAAATGTTATTCATAAGGAAGGATATGTCAGGTGACTTAACAGACAAACACACAAATAAATAAATAAATACCAGTTTCTATTTTCATATCATCGTGTTTCCAAGAACAGCACTGTTGGGATTACTGTTCACACAGCTTCCATTCCAGTGAAACAGAAGTTATGACTAAAGATGGGGGATAGTTTTGTGTACTTGTATCAGACAGCTTTGTGTCCCATTTTTATCCAGTATGCCCTTTTCACTTCTACACTAGGGCCTGAAATGCTCAGTAGGTGTTAGAGATGAACTGTTTTATAGAATTCAGCTATGTAAGCTTTTACTTTTTATGCACAGATGTGTATGTATGCATATTCTACATGTTGGGGTGGAGGAATAATATTATTATTTGTATGCAGTAAGAAAATTCCCTACTGGAGTATATCAGTCCATTGTTATATCTACTGTTTTGCTGTGTGTGTACTACCTGAAATGTAACAACTGTGTACACCATGCAAAAAGCATAAGATAAGTTCTTGTTAACTCATGTGGCTTTGGTCAACACCAAGAACTACACTGCAGTCTCCTGGTTGTTTATTGGAGGGAGGGGGTCTGATTCTTCCAAACAACTGCCAATATGAAGTGGGGGGTACTACTTTGTATAGTTACTGTTATTCTTTAGCATAATTAGAGCTCCAGTTCTCTGTGTATTGTTTAATACAAGGAGCACACAGTTAAACATTAACACCCAGACTGTATAATAACTTTTTATTGCTTGCCCTGTGATACATATTACCATCCTTTGTTTATTGTGTTTTATTGCTACTGTATTAGCCATGCCACTGCATCATTAACTTTATTACCTAAACTTGAAAACATGTCTTATGCCTTGTCACTTTCAATCTGCTGTGCTCAGCATATACATCAATACCATGTACTAGAATTTACCAGCAGAATAGACTCATGTTTGTACACCAAAACAGACAGAAGGAACTCTCTGGTGCCCTGTTTAAAAGTGACATCACAAATATGTAAGCAAGGCAAGGATCAGAACAGGGTAGAAAGAGTCTTAGAGTTGAAGCACTGAGATGATGTCTTTTAACTATTGACTACATCATTTTGCTGAATAACATTTCAAAGAGTAACATAAAATAAAAGTAAACATCAACAGTAGGCAAAACTCAAAAAATGAAGCCAGGTGAATTTAAAAATTTAGAAGAAAAACAATCCCCGGGATTCATGAAGCTCAGCGCAAGGCCGGCGTAAGGCTTGCGCCGGCCGTGCGGCGTATATATGGTGTAGTCGCACCATATGCATATTAATGAAGGCGTGCAACCGCCACAGCCACGTGCATAGGAAACGTGCGCGTGTGCATGGTGCGTAACGAAGTTGCGCATGGAGGCGTGTCAATGTCGGCTGTCGATGAGCAACCTAAACTGCTGAATATTATATTCTGCCTGCAATAGTAATCGCACCTATCAGTGTCCGTGGATACTGAAACGTATGCAAAGCATGCAAGATAGTCCCTGCGAACAGAAAATGAAGAAGCAAACACAAATGCACAGTAGGGAATAACGGGTCCCTACCCTTGAACAAATGACATGAAAACCGTGTGCCCGTAGTCCAACGTAGTGTTGATAGCTATACCATGTGGAAGTGAAATGTATCATATGTTAGCGTGCCGCCAGTAGGTACGTCCAGCCCAATGGAGAGGGTCACCAACTGACCCATAATGTGAGGGAGGGTACATAGCTGTGCAGATGTGTCCATAACAAAATACACGAGGAGAAATATAGATATATGTAGTGACCATATGTCCGAATCATATCCCACAAAACATGTAATAGTCACATACAAAAGGTATGTCCGTATTTCACATACCAAATGTGATAGGAAATAGCATACACATGTAAACAAAACAGAAAGAGCATATAAACAGCTATAACAATAAGGACACATGTAGGCTGAAAGGAACAGTATGATCCGTACCGTCGACTAAGATTACCACCTGTCCCACTTTGTGAGCGACAGTCCCTCTGCGGGCAGATCTGTCCTGACACAAACTTGTAAAAATGGCAAATGTCCAGAGAATATAGGACATAATTATTCCGTAGACATCATGTAATAGTTGCATTAAACATTTTTCACTGAACGTATAATACATAAATGTCATAAGAAACAGAATAAGACACCGAAATGCTACAAGAATAAGCTTAGATATAGGCAAGAATTGTAAGTTCTATCTGCCGAACTGACCGTGGGTATGTGTCGGCCTGTAAAATATGCTATGTTCACCGCAAATGTCACACTGTGGCCAATTGAAAAGGTGGAAACACAACCATCGACTGTGGGGAGGCATTGTCCACAACAGTTAGACATGTGTAAGGAATAGCTTGGACATAGGAAAAGGTGCCATCCTACCAATGAGTACAACAGGTTGGCAAAATCCGGAAGTCAGCGGTATAATCCAAACGTGTATGTGACACAGTCGAACGGGTAGTACCTGGGTATACCAACCAAGTAATGAAAGTGAAGTATGGGCGTGTACCTATGTGCGTGAGGTATAGCGTGTGGAAAGCAAACATGGCAGGGTAGTCCACAGAACCATAAAGGTACCTGACACATGTAGGGTAGTCAATGTGTTACTCTGGCCGTGTCATGGGCCAACAACCAAAGTAGTGCTCTATGGGGTGTGATGAATTTGTGTGTGAGATGTGGGTGGTTAATGGTAAAATCCTCAAAGGCAATATTGTGTCGTATGCAGAAAAGGTGAACCGGAGGTGTACGAGGGGGCAGCGGGTGAAATGGAAAGAAACACAACAACATGTAGAAACAGCTGCAAGACAAGCAGACAGACCATAGTGTAGAACACAATCCCACAAACATATGAATATGGAAATGTGCGAGACAAATGTATAGATATGTCACCATCACATACCCACAGATGGGTCCTGATGGAACTGGCCATAACAAACACAACACACCTGGATGCATAATGGCCTACCCAGCATACCCTCCACACCACACACCCCACCTCCATACCAGAACATCCACCAAATCCAGCCGTACTTGGTCCACTGGTTCATTGCAGACACAGCTACACACAGTGACCCCTATGCATATGTAGTAGGTATTGTCACCCTAGGCAGTGTCAGGATTGCAAACCATGTATCCCCTGCATGTAAAACCCCCTGCACGTTTTCATAAAGCCACAAATATCTTCGGTATCTGACTTGTTTTGGTCTTGTCCAATTTTTGGGATATCCCTCATGGGATAACCAACCTGTGTAAATAGTAGAATGGGTATGATGACATGATGTCCAATCCTGTAGATATCTGGACACAAGTCAGAATGTGCAGTGGAGGTCCATGACACTGTCCAGCCCTAAGTGGGCATGCATAACCTACTACCCAGGATAAAACACCTTCCCGTGACGCACGTGTCCTGACACGAATAGGAGGGAGAATATAATGCACACATTCGCATAGTGGCAAACGGCATGAGGGTGAGGAAGACACTGATGTAAACAGGTTAACCCTGATCAAGTGTGAAGGACACTGACTGTGTGCAGGCATGACCGACCATACCTGTCAACCTGTGTGAGCAAGATATCTGGACAGAGCCATGAATACAAGTGAGACAAAGGTCCAAAAACAGGGACAATTTGTAAAGATAGCTCTTAGAAACATAGAAATATGATAGAATAACAGTTTGCATGTTGGCATTAATGTCTGGAGTATGAAGTCTGAAACCCAACTGTCTGTCAGCATGTTCCGACTGCAGTCTTTAATGCTGAGCTACTGCTGTGCCAGAACACAACAGCGTATTACAGAGGTCCGTACCATACCACTCAACTGTCCAGATATTCGCAGAATGACCAGAGGTTTGCCTCATATTGTTGTTGTGTGCCTCCGACAATCTGCACCAGTCTGGTAAATAGCTGAGGATTGATGTCACTAAATAATGAGAAATATCTTGAGTTTAAGACTACACATCCTTCAGAAAAGTCATGCTAATGCAAAACCTAGTATTCTATCAACGTTCTAAGCTTGTAAGAGCAATCGTTAAACTATGTCCCTATTTGTCCCTCCATCGTGTAGGTTTTGCGCAGATTTGGTGCTCTAAGAGGTTGAGAGGTGTGGTCCGTACATATTTACAGTAACAACCCTTCACATTTGTGTAATGTACAACTGCATAGCTGTAGTCACTTCATGTCCAAAATAATAATCCCCGTATGAGTGTATACAGGTAATAGTCAAATGTGAATGGGAACACCCATCACCGTGGAGTATGGACTGTAACAACCCCACCCATAATATGTATTGCCAACAGAATAAGCTGCTGACAGGTGCCCAAATAGCTGTGTCTGTAAACACAGGTAAAAATTCATAATAGGGACAAACTCCCTGTCCATATGCTTCATCTGACATTTGAACTTGGCCAGGGAATTTCCGTTCACCAGGCGGACAAGCTTAAACCCAGATCACTACATGAACACCCTGACAATCAAAGACCTGTATGTGCCAGTACTATATGCCTTGGTGTTCTGCATATCCTTGGAGTGATTAACAATGCAGCTGGGGTCCACAGCACTAGGCAATAGGGAATGTGTAATACCGTGTTTTTCCCAGCAGGAGAATGGATGCCTGTGTTGTAGGTGAAGTGGTGAGGCGTATGTTGATGTAGCTAAGTACTATGGGTATGCATATCAATGAGGCAGAACACCAATAGAATAGTGGTTCCGGCATCCGGCCAATGTGAATGCAGTCCCGGTTGACCTACGACCACTGCACATATAACTTTAAAGTGTAATGAATGCGTTCGTGCTGTACACACATTTAAATATGTAAAGGTGAACGTGTGTTTTGCAGCAGTCCGTAAACCGGTATACAGATATGTAACTGTTATGGTCAGAATTATGAAAGGCCACGTAAGCACAAATATCTATTAAACATATGTAACCCACAATAAGGATATGCAAGTGCGCCTGCGCGTGTGTAATCCGCTCACAGCATAGCAAATGAATGCTGTTTTCTCCATGTTATATATACATGGCTCATATCTGTTAACCCCGTAAAGTATGAAACCGGACAAAGCCATGAAAACAACTGGTACAAATAGGGACAATCCCCAGATATTGCCCTAACAAACATAGAAAGTGGATAGAATAACAGGTGTGTCACTAGCATGGATTCTCTGAAGGGTATGAAGTCGTAACCTGAAATGTTTGTCATTATTTACCAACATCAGTCTTTAATGATATGCCACTAAATTGCCAGATAGACACAAGGTTATGAAAAATGGACCAAAGATAAGAGGCAAACAGCTGTACATGCAGCGAAAATCTGTACAGTTGAAAGGTATGATATGGATATATATATATATATATATATATATATATATATATATATATATATATATATATATACACATATATCCACAGACTTAAACCAAAGCAAATTATGAAATGAGGAATGTACAGACATATGTATATATGTACATATATATATATATCTATACACACACTATACACGAATAGATATATACACAACAAACATATGTCCCTGTACATATAACACATGTACATAAATAGGTCACGGTATAGCTATTATGGATAGACAGACAGACATGCATGAAAGGTGAATACACTGCTGCTTTCCAAACCACTGCCTGGAAAGTACCAGTGTGACAGGGCCTGCAAGTTCTACACGTTAAACATGAATATAGGTGTCCTTTGCAGGACCCCAAAAATTGATCCCGTACAAAGTGTGAACCATCATCGATGCAAAAGACGTTACAGCTGCAACTACGATATAGCTGTACATGCAACAGTAGCAGGTGCAAGGGTAATAACACATGGGTCGATAGAATGTATGACGCACGACCTGATATCCGAAGAGTGGGGAGTGCTTAGAAGTGTCTTCACACTTTATTATCGCTCACATTAAACATGTCTAATGGGTACTGTGGAGGGGTGTCAGGTATGGGAATCATGGGTATGCAGAAATGGGCCTAGGTGTTGGTTGGCACAGATCTATTAGGTACGCCCCATGGGAGTGATCAATATACCTATGTGGGTATAGCACACACCTATATTCTCCAAAAAGGTGCAACCCATCTACTGGATATTGTGTAAACCATTGGGGGAAGATGTAGTGACCTATATCAGTGTCATGTAGGCGATTATCATGAATGGACATGCGTATGACCAAGATGGTAACCATACCTGCCAAACTTTCAGAATAAGACAGCTGGACTAAGGCATAGTACATGAAATACAAATAGGGACTATATTAAATATACCCCAGACAAAGTCAGAACGTTGATAGAATAATGGTGTAGTCAGGAATACAAATGTTATGAGAGTTAGTAATCATGAAATAGAAATGTCAGTCATTATTACCTAACCTCACAGTCTGTCATGCCTTGCTAGCAATCTACCAGAAAAGCACATTATTATGACAAATGTAATAAAATCATAGGTCAAACCTCGAGGCATTTACCCATAATGTGTATAGGTGAGCGGTATGAAGGTAACCCATCCTAAATAAATGTACAGAACTAGTGATACTAGGTGGACAGGTGAGAAGAAAGATGTCAGGACAAATGACAAAACATGTACAAGTCAAAAGCATGTATTTCGACAAATGTGAATGACAATGTATGCCCTGTGAAAGTCAATGTGGAACGTTAATAGACTCAAAAGACATATGTCCCTCAAGGTGTCATGCAGTGTCACCAATACAGTGTCCAGTCCCCCATACTCGTACGTGAGCTCTGCCACTGATGGAAAGCGCAAATACCGGCGTACACATAAGGTACATGATAGAATAATTAGTGTGGATAAGCACCTGTTGGCCTGTGTGAGGAATACAACCCTCTGGGTGGGTGTGTCTTGCAATAGGAATGTAATGGCATCTGGCCCATGATGGCGCCATATATTGTGTGTATTGGTGTAAGAAAATTGATATCCTGTATCAGAAACATACCTCGCAACTGTACAGATTCTCACAGAATGTGCAGATGTTTGCCTCATATGTTTGGTGTGTTCCTCTTATAATCTGTACCTGTCTGGCAAATACCTGAGAACTGAAGTCATTAAATAATGACAAACATTTGAGTTTAAGACCCCAAATCCTTCAGAAAAGTCATACTAATGCAACACTTATTATACTGTCAGCTATCTACGTTTGTAAGAGCAATATTTAAAATCTGCCCCTATTTGTCCCCCCATCATTTTAGGCTTTGTACAGATGTTTTGCTCTAGGAGGTTGAGAGGTATGATCAGAAAAAGATACATTCTGAGGAAACAGCATTATCGACTGCAAGATAACTCAGAAGGTATGAAAAGTGCTGCAGTAGGAAGTTCAGTATTAGCCGCAGGTATGTGCTGACATGTCAAATGATGCAGCAGTCTACATGAAGTACCTGTAGGGCTGTCACCTTTGCCAATGATGACAGTGGGACATACCCACAGCCATGCATACACCACAAATAGACATAGCACACAGCAAAGCCTAGGCCATGATACACGGAGCCTCCGACGTCTATGAGTTTAGTGAGAGTACAGCAAGGAAAGATGACTGCCAGGCTATTCAGCAAACACCCGTAGGGGCGTGCAAGACCGCCCATAATATGAGTATTGCACGGACAATGTTGGGATTTGCAACATACCCCATTTGTATGTGAAAGCTATGCAAATGATGTAAATACATGATACATGAAACAGTAAGCTGTCCGTGCAAGAGCAGAGTTATGTGCAGAAATATACCCGGATGTTAGGCGGCTAACGTTCTGCACGTTGCTAAATGGAGCAATGACAGCTGCAAATACAGTATGAATACAGTTGAAGAAGCATGCCAATGCCCAAGTCCAAGGCCAGTGGCAGCTTTGTCCATTGGATATCAATAAAACAGTAGTTGTCCTCCCCCGATCTTCAGTGTGGAAGCGTAGTGCAGCGCCACGAGAATGTGCTGCACTTCAAAACAAGTAAAATATATATAATATACATACAAAATGTAGGTTTAGTTAGATGTTAGTACACCATGCAGATGAATGGCAAGCTGGAGACAACATGGCTACTGTGTACTGGTTGTTATGTGTGGAAGCGCTCTGTCTGAGATGTAATGAAGCATTTGTAGGCAATCTGATGCAAGTGAGGCTGAGGATAGTGAATCACAACATGTCATGCCATATGGGCCAAGCCTCTACAGTGTAGTGTAGGATAAGGGGACTATTAGAGTAGAAGATAGGTGACAACATGAGTGTGTATGTATAAAATACTGTAATCTCACCGGAGCAGTGTCACATGTTTGCTGTCAGTACTCAGTGGAAGAGGCGTGTTATGAGCTATCCTAGGGAAAGTCAGGAGACTGACGGTGTATGCCATGGATACCACTGATGTGACCTGCAAACCTGCCCACAGTGTGTCCGCGCCCATGCATGCCAGTAAGCCTGAGTAAGCATGTGTGCACGCGTGTTAGCCCGTGTGCACATGTGGAAGAATGAGTAAGCTAGTGTACGAATGGTGAAGCCCGTGTAATGTTGTGTATGCCAGTGTATGCATTTGTAAGCATGTATACATGTGTACTACACACATCACACACATACTGCACACTCAGACACACATGCTGCCAATACTACACACATCAGTGAAATGGCACATGGATGGAGAATACATCATCAGAATTAACAGTGCTGTAAACTATGCTACATGTGGAATTGCTCTACCCGCTCTGTTCGCCCTGCGGGCTCACTCCGCTCCCCTACCCTGCCCCCAATTCTCATCCGCCCCCAGCACCTCTATATTAATACCTACATAACCACACCCACTACACCACCTAGCCAACTAGTTTTCACATCTCGGTCTACACCCACTCTCTTACCCCACCCATAACAGTCATCACTAAACACACCTATAAAACCCATCCTAGCCAATTAATCTCCTTTCTCAGTCAACACCCACTCCCAAACCCCACCAATACCCAAACATTACTCAAAATCTCCACTCCATCAGAATAGGTAGAAACATAGCTACACCTCTATACACACAACACTCTTATACCTACCGTTTACTCAGCAACTACATACCAACTCTCAAGAACCAGCTTTAACTACTTCATCATTATGATCTCCAAACCTTCTACCTTCTCTATTCTGCTTTTACTTCTCCTCAACATATCCTATATCTACTACCTCACCCAGACTAATGATATTATTCACTCACAATCCTTTCATGCAACTAACCATCTCAACTCACCTACCTCAAACTCTCACACCATAATATCTCCCCACCTATACGTAATAAGCAACCATCTATTTTTCCCTTATAAACTTATCACCCTTCATAAACATTCTACCACCAGAGCAACTAACAACCCCCTCATTACCACAATAAAGCCTAACCCATATTCTAAACAGCCCAAATATCTATCCAACCCAATCCTATATCTAATTACTACACTATTATCTGGAGATATTTACCCTAATCCTGGTCCCACCACCTCATCCACTACAGACAAGTCCATACTATTCACCTCCCCAAACTCCCAAAGTATAGTGAACAAAATCCCAAACCTCCATGCCTGGCTCACACACAACAAACCAGACTTTCTATCCATCTATGAAACTTGGTTAAAACCCCACATAAAAGACTCGGAGATAACACCACCCAACTACTCAATCATAAGAAAAGACACAACCCATAAAAAGGAGGTGGAGTAGCTCTCCTATACACATCTTCCTTATCAGTTTCTCCATATAACAAACCTATTCCCCAATTCAATAATGCTGAATTACTCCTAGCATTATTTCAGGTTAATATACACAAACACATATGTATAATCACCCTTTACATTCCCCCGGTGATAATATTACTACACTCGAAGACATTCTGTTCTGGCTATCCACTAACATTACTAATGAAATAATAATCCTGGGAGACATGAACATAAATTGTTCCTCCATTCAATCTCCCACAAACCCTCTTAACATCAACCTTTATATCTTCTCACAGCTAATCAACTCCACAACCCACCCCTCAAAAAACCTATCCAGTGGCAGCATTTTAGACTGGATTTTAGTCTCCCACCCTCATTATTTCTCTGATAATGGTACACTTCCAGACCCTCTTAGCAATCACCTACCCACATTCACACACACCGACTGCCTTCACCCATACACCAAACACATAGTTATATTACTACTCGCAACCAAAAAAACTTCAACCCTATAACCTTCTCAGACTCCTTAAAAGCTATTAATTGGAACATTCTAAAAACTCTACCTTTAGATAATGCCGTTGCCCACTTCAACTCAACCTTCCTAAACCTTCTCGACTACCATGCTCCTCTACGGACTAAGCGTATAAAAATCAAAACTGCCCCTTGGCTATTCAAAAGTACTCTAGTCACCATGCAACACAGAAACAAAGTCTGGGCACTCTACCACAAAAATAAGTCTTCCCTCATTCATAACGAATATAAAACACTTAGAAACAAAGTCAAAAAGCTTATCATCACTGACCGACAAAACTACTTCTCCATACTCCAAAACAGCAATAAAACAAATCCTCAGAAATTCTGGAAAGGAATCACCACCCTTATCAATCCGGGCAAAATTGACAACCCCAGCCCAGACCCCAGTGCTCCCGACATAGATTTGGCCACACAGTTTAACTCTTTCTTCATAAATTCTATTTCTAAATTAACCTCAACATTCTCTGACAACACCACTCCTTCCATTTCACCCTCAACTTCCTCTACTAACACTTCTACCTGCACTCCTCCTACTACACTCTCTTCTTCTCCACTATCATCACTCTCTAATATCCCCTACCCCTTCCTCTCCTTTTTCTTTCAAACCTATACCTATATCCACCATAAAAAAAACTCCTTCAAAAACTTAAGCCAGGATCTAATGCCCCTGACAACATCCCATCATACTTTCTTAGCATAGGTGTGGAAGCCATTGCCTACCCCATTAGTATCCTAATAAACCTCTCTATTCAGGAAAGCATAGTACCCCAAATCTGGAAAAAAGCTTTCATCATACCCTTACATAAAGGTGGTAATAATAACAATACAACTAATTTCCGACCCATCGCTATCCTATCTCCCATTTCTAAACTCCTAGAAAAATGTATCCAACTACAACTCCTACCATATCTCGTAGACAATCACCTACTAACCCCAACACAGCATGGTTTTAGGCCTGGTCATAGCACTATGACTGCCCTCCTCTCCTTCCTGGAAACTGTAAACAAAGCCCGAGACTCTGGTCATATTGTCTCTACCCTCCTACTTGACCTTTCTAAGGCCTTTGACACTGTCTCTCACAAACTTCTTCTAACTAAACTCTCTCAGCTTAACCTATCTTCTTCTTCTCTGAACTGGTTCTCCAGCTACTTATCTAATAGATATCAATCAGTAAAATGAAAAAAAGCCACTTCTTCTTTCCTTGCTACCCCAACTGGAGTTCCTCAAGGTTCCATACTAGGTCCTCTCGTCTTTAATATATTCATAAATGACTTCCGCAATTCTATTCCTTTCTCAAATATCATCCAATATGCAGATGATTCAGCTATTATCTGTTCAGCCACATCCCTCCCCACACTGCAAAAACGTACACAAGATGCATTCTCAATCATAGAAAAATGGATGAAAAGAAATCACCTAGCACTAAATGCCTCTAAAACCAAATTAATGGTATTCATTCCCTCTAAAGTCACCTCCATCAATACAAACACTTTCTGTATCACTAGTAATAACAACACATCTCTTGAACTGGTGACTGAGACTAAATTACTTGGGGTCCAAATTGATAGTAAGCTTAAATTCAACTCTCACCTACAACTAAATATAAAAAAAAAACATCAGAAATTAGGCATGCTCTATCGTCAAAATCGTTACCTCACACCCTCCACCAAAATCACTCTCTCTACCTCATTTCTTATCCCCTCCCTTTTCTATGGAGCCCCACTCTTAACTAATCTGCAATCTTCCCTTATAACGCAACTTTTCTCATGTTACAACAAAATCGCCAAATTCGCTACTAGCCACAAATCATCTAGCCACCATTGTTCTTCTCTCCACAAACTAAAATGGCTAGAACTTTCCAATCATCTCACCTACACTCAACTGACTCTAGCACATAAACTCATTTTCAACCCCCTTCTCTGTCCATCCCTTTCCTCTGCCTTTAAAATGCACCTACCCAACAGAGTACTAAGATCTAACAACCAAAATCTAATAGAATTGCATAAACCTACTCACCCCCCAGGTAAAAATCTCCTATCCTATGGCCTAGCACGTCTCTGGAATTCCCTACCCCTATCCATGCGTATCATCTCTAACCACTTCACTTTCAAAAAATCTCTTCACTCTCACCTAATATCCCAGTGGGGATGCTCCTGTTCTCATCCATCATAATATAAACTGGCAAAGTCTCTCTTTCCCTCCGTTCTGCTAACTTCCTCTACTGCCTCTCCTAACTCATACTCTCTCTACTTGTTCTAACCAAACTTTTTATAAATTTTATTATGTCATACTTTCAAGCTTAATCAAGATTTAGGACCTCTCAGTACTTATATAGAAATGTTTTCATTACCAGCATTATATCTTCTGAAACTTTGATCACCTGTCTGTACTAACTTGAAACATTATGCTTTAAACTGCATCACTTGAACATATTGTAATATAACCTAAAACCTACTTGTAACCTGGTTTCTCAAGCCATACTACATGAAATGTCTTGCTCTAATCTGTTCACTTGTAAACGTTGTAATCTAATGTAAAACCTATTGTAACCTTCTTACTGGAGCTTTTCTCCCCAGGACTCCATTGAAAACAGGTTCATCTTGGCCCAATGGACTATCCTCGTAAACCAACTGCAAATAAATAAATAAATAATTGATGGTCATAGCTGCAATGCATCATGCCTGCTGATATACACCTGGAAGTAACACACTTTGTGTTAACAGCACGCTAACATCAATACAGTGAAATAAAGCCTCCGTGTGCATCAGCACCAGGTTAGTCTGATCCTGCATCAATGTTACACATCACAGGTGGTGGCACAGGTGACATCATATGCACAGGGTGTGGTGTTACATTTCCAGAATTGTCATTGAGCCATCCAATGTACACGTAGGTGTGTGTGTGTGTGAGGGACAACGGTTATTGCATGGCCCAATGGTGATGCAATGGGTTTGTGTATATGATAGCCCTAGCTGTTTGTGGTAAGTGTATGTGTCTGCCTATACACAGGTACAGCATGTGTCAGCCATATACAGGAGGTTGTGGGAGAGTCACAGACCGTACCTGCCAGGCTGTAGAGATCACGATTACTGGCCATGGACACCCCTCCATGCATCCAACACAACCCAGTCCTGCATCTGTCAATGTATACACATACAGTCCTGGGATCTGTACCACAACCTGTGGATAAACGTGAGTCTGTAATGTTAACCTGAGTTGCATAGAATTTTCAGTTACTACATACGGATATGAGCCATACTCACCCTCCAATGTAATAACCACTGCTGACTGTTGCCGAGATGTGCATATGACTATTCAAAGGTGCTGTACTAACATTGTTTCCAATGCCCGTGTAATACCCAGCAACACAGTAACCGGTCACTACACAAGTATAACCCATGATCACTACAGCACACAGTATGTGCACTATCACAGAGCCATAGCAGATGTACATACATCCAAGGTGATCACGTACAGATAAATGTAGCACATTCAAGAGTGATAATCCCAACATACATATCTATATATATATAAATATATATATATATATATATATATATATATATATATATATATATATATATATATATAAAAATATATGTAGATAGATACATACACACACACACACACACACACACACACACACACACACACACACACAACACACGTGGCAGGGTTGGGAGCAGAACACAAACGTAACCACTGTACCACACGACAGCATTACGCAGTTAAAGAATGCGCTACCGTGATTAGTAGATCACAGGATTCACACAGGCATACATCTAGCCTGCAGACAGCAGCATCAAAGGCAAAGATGCCGCATGGATGTTATGGAGAGTGAATACTGTAAAAGCAATGTACTGTTGTCATGCTGCTGGAAACACACACACACACGTGGCAGGGCTGGGAGTCGAACATACACCTAACTACCCAATCACACTACAGCATACAGAACGCGCTACCGAGATTACTAAACACAGCAGTCCCAGAGGCATACATCTAGGCGCATGTCATCATCCGCAAAGGCAAAGACGTCGGTAGGAAATATCTGTGGTGTGAGGCATCTAAAAGCAAGACTGAGTCCCCAGGCGGACAGGAGCATCCGCGCAAACACACACACATACACACACACTTGCCAGGCTGGGAGTCGAACATACACCTAACTACCCTATCACATTACAGCATGACGAATTTACAGAACGCGCTACCAAGATTACTAAACACAGCAGTCCCAGAGGCATATATCTAGGCACGTGTCATCATCTGCAAAGGCAAAGACGTCTGTAGGAAATATCTGTGGTGTGAGGCATCTAAAAGCAAGACTGAGTCCCCAGGCGGATGGGAGCATGCGCGCAAACACACACACACACACACACTGGACAGGGCTGGGAGTTGAACACACACCTAACTACCATATCACACTACAGCATGGTGCATTTACAGAATGCGCTACCGAGATTACTAAACACAGCAGTCCCAGAGGCATACATCTAGGTGTGTGTCATCATCCGCAAAGGCAAAGATGTCGGCAGGAAATATCTGTGGTGTGATGCATCTAAAATCAAGACTGAGTCCCCAGGCAGATGGGAGCATGCTCGCAAACACACACACACACACACACACACACACACACACACACACACACACACATACACACACACACTTGGCAGGCCTGGGAGTCGAACATACACCTAACTACCCTATCACACTACAGCATGACGCATTTACAGAACACGCTACCGAGATTACTAAACACAGCAGTCTCAGAGGCATACTAGGGGCCCCCCCCCTTGGCAGGGTTTTGGGAAAGGCAAAAAACAAAACCCGGGTAACCCAACCCTGGGTAACCAAAACCAAACCAGCATTTAGGGGGGAAAAAAAAAAGTTTTAAGAATCCCCGGCAAAACCGGTAAAATTTGGGTTAAAAAAAATTTCAAAAAAGGATTCCCCAAAAACAGGCCCCCCCCCCCCCCCCCCCCCCCCCCCCCCCCCCCCCCCCCCCCCCCCCCCCCCCCCCCCCCCCCCCCCCCCCCCCCCCCCCCCCCCCCCCCCCCCCCCCCCCCCCCCCCCCCCCCCCCCCCCCCCCCCCCCCCCCCCCCCCCCCCCCCCCCCCCCCCCCCCCCCCCCCCCCCCCCCCCCCCCCCCCCCCCCAAAAAAAAAAAAAAAAAAAAAAAAAAAAAAAAAAAAAAAAAAAAAAAAAAAAAAAAAAAAAAAAAAAAAAAAAAAAAAAAAAAAAAAAAAAAAAAAAAAAAAAAAAAAAAAAAAAAAAAAAAAAAAAAAAAAAAAAAAAAAAAAAAAAAAAAAAAAAAAAAAAAAAAAAAAAAAAAAAAAAAAAAAAAAAAAAAAAAAAAAAAAAAAAAAAAAAAAAAAAAATTTGGACGCAGGCCATCAAACAAAATCCAAGGGGATGTTAAATTAATTGAAGGGGGAAATTCTTTGCATGCTGGAAAACAAACACAGTAAAAATAATTTCCCCATCACACCCCGCATCAGACGGAGTTACAAAACCACAGTAAGGATAACTGGCCCCAGCCAGGGCGGCAAAACGCGTGGGGGGAAAATTTTGGGGGGGCCATAAAACAGCGGGCCCCCAGGGGACAAGATGCGAAACACACACCAACACACCATTGCCAGGCGGGGCCAAACAACACCTAATTACCCAACACATTACACAGGGCCAGTACTTTTACAAAAGGCCCCAAGGGGCAATGTCAGGCACTTTACTGAAAAAGGGCCAAAGGGTTTAAAAATTCTTTTACCACTAAAAAAAGCCCGGTCCCCACATACCAGGGCCCCCACACACTGGCGGGGTGGGGTTAACCCCAAAACCAACACCTTTTATACATAAAAGGGGTGTTTTTAAAAATGGCTCCCAAACAAAAACACGCGCCCCCGGGGAAAAAGGTGGTGAAATCATGCAAAAGGAAAGGTGGGGTATCGGTTAAATGCTCAAAATAAAAGGAGGTGGGCAAATGTTGCCAAACACACCCCAACCCAACACAACAACCACACCAGGGTTTTTTGCAACCCCTTCCCACCAAAAAGCAAGCTTTTACAAACAGGCTACGGAAAAAACACAGGGGCCAACAACATGTAAAAATCTTTTGGGAAAAAAATGCCAGAAAAAGAAAGTGAGTGGCGGGAGGGGTCCAACACCCCAACACAACATTGGCGGGGGCGAAAATCACCCCCCATCATTACACCGGGAAAAAATATGGTTACAAACAGACCCGGGTTTTTTTGGTTGTACACCCCACGAAAGGAAAGGGGATTGAAATAAAGGGTGACCCACCTGGTAAAAATTATTTGTCCCGGAGGCTCAAAAGGGGGGTGTACCGGGCCCAATCCAACCATGCCGGTCCCAAACAGTCCCCCTTAAATGTAAACCTGTTACTTGGATTGTGACTTTAAAAAATGGGCCCAACTGTTGCCATGCCCACCGGGTAACAGGATGTCAACGGCCACCCAGCATGGGGCATCCCCACAATGCCCCCCCATTACCCCTGATGTTAATCAAAAGGGCTACGGGGCAGGTGACATTCCCGGGAAAAGGGCCATTGCCGATGGACCAACAGCCCATTTGGTGGGGACTACCCAGTTGGGGTTCACACCCTTACATTAAAAGGGGGCCGTCTTCTGCAGTGGGAAACAGGGAAGGCCCGGGTTGGGTATAACCACCCCCTACAACCACCTATCGGTAAAAACAGGGGGTGGTAAAATGTATGGCGGCCCCGGTCCCCTTGGTGTAAGGGTTTTCACGGGTGAAACGGGGTACAACCCTCAGGGCTAACCCCCATGGTGTGCGGGCCCACTTACCCCTGTTGATGCCATTTTACCAAGGCTACCTGTGAAATTTTCCTTCTGGGGCCAAAATGTTTGTTGCAAATACCAATTAATGCCCAAATGGGAAAGGGGTCCACCCTCAACACAGGGGTGGATAGTGTTGTGACCCCTAAAAATTTTTGGCCATGTTTGTATTGCAGGGTATTACCCCAGTTTGGCCCCATGCAAAAAAGTGGCCTAACCTCATCCAAATTGGGGGGGCCAGCCGTTGTGTAAAACCCCTGCAATTTTCCAACACCCCCTGAAATGTTCCCCGTTTTCCACACCCTGTTTTGTATTTTCCAACTGCCCCCAATGCTTAAAAAGGCGGGAAATGTGGCCAACACTTGTAAAATTTACTTTCCAAAACCCATCATTTTGAGGGTAGTTAAAAAGCTTTTTGCCAATACCGGGAGTACCCCCAATTACCCCTGGGGACTGAAAACCCTTGTACCCTGTGGAATGGGTACAAAAGGGGAAACCAGGGTTTATTTCCCAAAGGGCTGGTTGTAACCACCATCCTGTGAAAATCACTGTTTTTTACCGGGGGATACATAAGCTAAAAGGGGCATTTTCCCCAAACTGATGTCACATACCCCAAATCTCCCCCGTTAAAACACACAACCAAAGCAACTTTTACACCCCCCTCAATTTATGCTTTCAAAAAGTAATTTAGGATTACACCCCACTATTTGTTCCCCCATCCAATTTGGGGGGGAAAACCCCCAATTGTTTCACCCAAAACCTTTGAAATTTTACCCCCCAAATTGGGGAAACAAGTAATGTTGATACCCCTTTTCCTCCCCAATTCGGGTTCACCCTGGGGTTGTTTTTAAAAATTATCCCTGCCCTGGTGTTGGGTTAAAGGGGATGCAAAACAGGCTTCATAATAGGGGCCCCCCAGGGTGATTATTTGTTTGCCAGGGCCCCCATACGGGCACCTGGATGCCTTCCTTGTGGTAGGGGGAAAAGTATTTAAAGGGAACATGGCGGGCCCCATAACATTGGGGGGTTTTGTGCAAAGTTGTCCCTTTGGGGCCTGCCTGTATGTGAAAAGGGTTTCTGTAAAAGTGGGCCTACACAAGGGTTTAAAGGGCACTTCCAGATTGTAAAAGACCAGGTTTGAAATTTTTTTCCTGGAAAAAAGGGCCACCGTCCTGTGCCGGGGTTAAACGGACCCACCCAAGGTCAGTTTTATGTTGACACTGGCCAGGGAAACCTTTCCCCCCCAAGCCCGGGGAACGACATGCTTTTTGCCTGGTTGGACCCACAGACCGGGGCTGAAAACCTGCTCCCTGTAGGCACAGGGAAGCCCATGGAGGGCCGGGGGCTAAATTCCCCTGCACTGGTTGAAACCGGCCAATCCTGGGGCATACCTCTTACCAGGATGTTCCAGCCGACAGTACCCCGGTTTGCCATCCCCTTCGGGATTCCCCCAAATGCAAAAATCAATCCCCAAACATCACAAGTTGTTAAAACACCTCCAAATTTTTGCCCCTGGATGTTTTGGGGGTACCTGATAGTACCCCTCTGAAACCTCCTCCCTTCTCCTTGTTAATTTCCACTTTTCCCCTGTGCCGCCTTTTTGGGAACTTTTGCACCTGGGGGGTTTTCCGGGGTGCGCACAATTCCTTGAAAGGGTGATATTTTGCCAGGGGTCCTCCCAATGGAGCCCCACCATGTGTGGGGGAACCCCAGTTTTTTAATACTGCCCTTTGGTGTGGGTTTGTAGCCCCACATTTCCTGTTGGGGAAAAGTGTGCCCCGCCCATTTGTGGGAAAAGGGTTTTTTGGCAGCTAATTGTAAAAAGGGGACAGAGGGTAACCGAAATATTCCCGGCCCCATTGCGGACTCCACAATTTTCAAATGGCTCTGTGGGGACACATGGAGGGAAACCCAGGATGGAAGCCACCTCCATCCCTGTGGGGGGGCCCACACAGCACCACCCCCGCACCACCCACAACCATTTAGCTCAACCCACAACCCACCAGGGGCCACCCACCCACCAGACCACACAACACCACCCAATTCCTCCACAATTCTGACCATGTCACCCAATCGCCTGTCCAGAATATCAGCAATCTGCTGTTGAACACCTGCCAATGCCTGGATGTTGTTGTTTAGGGTACTGATAGCAGCCCTCTGCAGCCTCTGACCTTCTCTGTTCTGCCACTGTTTGTCCCATTACAGTCTGGAACATGCTCTGGTGTTTCCAGCTGCTGCCTTGTCCTGCAGGTGCATGTCTGCCAGAGGTCCCCCTTTGAGCAGCACCAGCCACATGCCTGTGTGGCACATCTGCAGTCATATACTGCCACCATGGTGGGAGACACACCTTCTGTAGCCACCCCCTTTTGTTAAACCCTAACAGAGCTGACTGTCCTTCCTCTATGGCCACTGTGATGGGTATGTGTTGGCAGCTGAACTGTGGGGGGAAGGGGGACATAGCTGGGATGGAAACCCCTTGGCACAGATTCAGCCCCTGACATCCCTGCCTGTCCCTTGCATATGTTCATCACTGCTAGCATCTGGGGGGACACTATCAGATGGCCCGCAGGAGGGTAAACCTACATCACCGGGAATGCAAAGAAAGCCCAAACCAATAGACACACACGACAACACACACACACACACACACACACACACAAAACACACACACACACACACAACAAAAACACACACAAACACACACACACACACACACACACACACAAACACACACACAAACACACACAACACACACACACACACACACACACACACACACACACACACACACACACACACACACACACACACACACACACACACACACACACACACAAAACACACACACACACACACACACACACACACAAAACACACACACACACCCACACACCAAAAAAATTGAAAACAAAAAAAAATGCAAAAATCCCCTTGTGATACAGGGGCAGCATGCAGCTCAGACATCAATAGTGTTTGTAAGCATCCCCCTGGAATGCACACTACAGCGGGGGTGTCATATCATTATCCATGAAATTTCCCCGATCATGGAAATATGCATGCACCCCCGTGATACACCATGTGGACCAGAACAGGATAACAGTACACATGGCTGACGGACCTTGACATGTAATCTTGCGGTGCATTAACATGCATGCCACACAATGGTGTCCTGAAAATGCACATCGATTGGGTATCACTTTGGGGTGTTGTCCATATGCCCTACAGATAAAAGCATGTTGAGCAAATGTGCATGGGCATGGTGGGGGACTGTGAGCCATCTACATTGCTGTACAGTGTGATGTACAGACACTGTGCCATTGCATCTTTGAGGCTTTATATTGCTAAACAGTGATGTACTTGCATATCCAGAACTGCATGCATACCCATGACATACCTGTGGATTGTGCCCCACAATGCTGAGGTGTATCACACCCAAACCATGCTGTGTCATGTGACAGGTCACTGGAGGACATACAGATGACCCCCCTGAAATACAAGAGTGTTAGCTGCCTGGCAACCATGTCCACACAAAAAAACCTGCCCAACCCCTTTTCCACATGAATTGATGTACCGCACAAAAAGGTGCACAGAAACAGTGATGTCCACGGCAGCGGGGGAAAAGTACAGTATCTGTGGCCTGGTGTCACTGTCAGGGGAAATCTGAAAAGGTGACTACTGTCATGCTATGACACAGATGTCATGTTCAACACATCTTATGAGGTAAAATCACTGACACCTCCACTAGCTGTGCACAGGCATTTAGGATGTGCAGGACCACATCACCTGTAAAATTTGGTCTAGTACGGTTGTAATTGGACCATGTGTGGAAAAAGTGGGACAGGGTGTATCCACACCCCATTTTCTGTGTGGCTATGTCTCTGGCCATCCCCCATGGCCATGTGTGCACATGTGTTGGTCATGTTGTGAGGGCATCCACATGTCTGTGTTGTCCCATATGACATACACCCATAGATGTTGGATATGTCACCATCCACAGGGCTATGCAGACAACAGGTGTATGTGTGGTATGTGGGTATGGGTTAGGGGAAAATTGTGACAATATTGAAACCCAAAAAAACCCTACGTTGGGGACATGTCGGATGGAACATCACAATGTGTGAAACCATTGCAGGGGCATATAACACAATGGGGGCCTGTGGTCTGCCCATATCACTGCTCACTGTGCGGTACTGGTTTGTGTACCACATGTTTTGTTCCACTGTATAGCATATGCCTCCATTGTAGAACACCTCCCCCTTTGTATGCACAGCTGGACAAAATGTAGCAATGACAAATACTGTAGTTTCATGTCTGTGTGTCATTTCTTTTATATATTGCACATGGGTGGCCTGTGGGATGAGGGGTGATGCGACCTGTATATCCATGTTTAACTGGCCACAGGGGAAATAGATCATGCTTTGACATGCCTGATACATGACAGTCTCACCTGAAATCTTTTTTGGGGGCCCCCAAGGGTACCTGTATGGGGTGACACAGCAGTATGAACATTATCCATGACTGTATGACAGCCACAGGGTGAAAGGGGTTAACACATTCGCCTGTACATAGCATATAGAAAGCACATGTGTGCATACCATACCTCTCAACCTCTTAGAACAATAAATGTGGACAAAGCCTACTATGAGGGGGGACATATAGGGACAACTGTGACATATTGCTCTTAAAACTTAGAAATTTGCTAGACTAATAGGTTTGCATGCACAGGGGTTTTTCCCCGGAATGTGCAGGTAAACACAAATTTTTATTTTAAGACTCCATTCCTCAGCTATTTGCCAAAAAGGGGACAGATTTTAAAGGGGGAACACACCAACAATATGGGGCAGACATCTGGACATCCTGCAAATACCTGTACAGTTCAGAGGTATGGTGCATACACAGGGTAGCATAAAGATGTGTGCCCACATACCTTGCAAAACATTACATGATGTACCAAAATGCGGGGGATATACTGGCCATATGTTCAGTACTGACTTCCAGGCAACTCCAGGCTCTTTGGGTTTGGGGAGACACCCCCCCCCCCGATGGCAGCTAGTGTTTTGGGGCTTTTCCCGGGGTGTTAGACTGGCCAGTAGCTCCTCTGTGTGTGTGGTGGAGGCTGGGTTGGTGGCCCACCACCTGTTCCACCTTTTTCCCCTTTATTGCAGTGGCACGCTGTTTTGCATGGCCCAAGCCCATGCAGTGTCTGCGCACCTGCTGGTAGGTGCGGGGGGCCCCCGTTGCCCCTCCTGAAGATCCTCCCAAAGGTCTCCGCTGCTGCTGTGGGCACATGGCTAAATAACACCTCGTAGTTCTCATGGAGGGTTTTACAATCATCCTCCTTTGGCTGTATGCTGGTAGGCGGTCCCAGGCATTATCTGTAAGACATGGGGTGACAGGTCACATTTACAGACATGTACAGTGATACTGCTGCACATACATTTCTAGTACATCTGCACAGTTATCTTTGCAAATCAACATGACACTAACATGACTGTATGTGTCACAAAATGTAACACCCAGTATGCATTGGATATCACCCCCATATATGTGTGTCACCTCATTAGTGTTCCTACTGCATGTAAACCTGTCTTCATGTGGGCATGTCTGTTTGCCTGCACTGGTGTTCTTACCTATCTCACATGCCTGATGTTCCACGGTAATGCTGTTGACCTTGATGCTGTGTATATGTCACATATCAACACAGACACACCCTTTTGGACTTGGGCAGTGACAATGCCCCCAGCATGGAAACCTGTACATGCATCTGTTTTGCCATAGACATCTACACTGCACTGTACAGCTGTTCAACATCCTCCCAAAGGGATCGCCTGTGTTGCACATGTGATAGACATGGGACAATGGCTATTTACCCTTTCCCAGGTAAGGTTACCCCAAGCATGTCGGGGGGTTTCCTAGCTGTATCCCACCCTTTTCCCCGGGCATCAGTGAAAAATTACTGACCCAAATAGTTGATACTACATCTACCATAGGCCATCACACCATGTATGACGGGGGATGATATGTGCAGCTATGTGGACGGGGTTTTTCAAAAAGGGGAAATCTGTCCAGCATGTGGCCATCCTAGTGGGGGGGGCGGTTTTTCCATGAGGGTTGTCTTTCAGATCAGGCTATGGACATGTAGCATGTCTAACAGCATAGTGTGGCATATGTCTGTATGCAAGGTGGAAAATGCTGCATACTGGAGGTGAGTATTGGAGGCTGGTATCGGGCCCTCCACGCATTTCCCCCGGAGGGGGATGTGTTTCCCAAAATTGGTCAAGGGGGCTTTTATGCCTGTCCAATGATCTCCGTGCTCATGGATACCACCCTGTCATGTCATGGGTACCTGGATGACTACCTAAAGGGCCCGGGGAGTTTCCCGCTCAGGGGGGTGTTTCACCAAACCCTCCCTAACACAGTGTCCATAATGTTGACCACAGCCTAGGTGTTTTTTAAAGGGTACGGGGGGATTCCCTAGTGGTGTCATTGCTGATATCATCCACCGGAATGTGCACATATGTCACACACCTCACACACACAGCCCATTCTGTATGTTGTTCACAACACTGCGACAACTATTGCCCATAGGTCATGGCCATTCACATCCTCACATACACAGATGGCTGACATTTGTCTGTGTGGTATGTGCTACAATGGGGTGGGGGACAACACATTAACCCTGGTTTACTGTAGCTGACACCTGTGATATGCACATGTCACTGTCACCTTTTAGTTGTGAGTCTGTCAACAGGCCACTAGTAGAACACTCCTGTGACATACAAAGGCATTTGTAAAACATCCTACTGTCTTGTACATCTGTACTGCTAACATCTACATTTATAATGGTTCATGGACTTGCAGACCATACCCGGGAGTGTTTGATGGGTGCCACCAATCATGACTGTCGTCAACACTTGTGGGTTGATATTATCCAACACCCTATCTGTAATGTATGGGGATGCTCGGGACTTGTTCAGAGCTTCTTGGCAGTTATGAGCTACTGTTTGTTTAGCACCCATTTCACACCAGTCCTCACAGGTACACTGTCCCCATACATTTCCAGCTTTCTTACAGTACAACAGCTGTTTAAAAACTCACATACCGTGAGACATGGTGGTTTTATTTTCCCCCCGGGATGTCCCCTTATATACAGGCATGTCCAACTGGCACATACCAGTGCTATTGCCTGTCACTATGATGACTATGTTGTACATGTGGCAATAGAGCTATTCTCATGTACACAGTCAATGCACACCTCCCAACATACAACAGTACAGCCTGTGGGGATGCACAAAGCAGCCCTGCTGGGGTTATACTGTCACCAACCCTGACTGCACCTGACAGTCATGTGGGGGTGTGCAACATTGGCAACCACCCCCCCATCACATAGTCCCCCATGATCCCCCCCAGGCCACACAAAGGAGACACCTTGTACAGTACCCCTCCATACTCTGTGGGCACCAATGGCAGCCCACATGCCAAACACAACCCACCAACCTATAGCCCACAGACCTTTTGCCCATCACATACAGCCAATAGGGTGTTCATAAAAACACACCTTTATAGGTGACTGTCGGGTCACACTGCTGTTCCACTCAGCAGGCTAAAAAGGCGATAGTCACTTACATCCTGCTGTCAAAAATGGTTCTGCAACATAACCTATGCCCCATGCCACAACCCCACCCGGTATGATGTGACTTTATCTTTTCCCTGTTTTTTGTGACTGAAGTTGTATCTCAGGGCACAGACTACGGGAGGGGCATGCAATAGCCCACCAGTGTTGTAGCCCTGATGGTGTGGTCCAAGCCCTGGGGAGCATTTTCATTTATCCAGACCTGTTACCACTGTACAACGAGTGACTGTGTCACTCCCAACAGTTGTCCATGTTTCCGCTGTCATTCCACAGGCGTCTGGTATCTGTCCACTTTGAAAGACCTGGTCAAACAATATGATGCTGTGGCACAGTTGACCTGCACCTGTCAGTCCTCGGAGTACGGGTCACATGTTGCACACTTGCTGCTTTTACACTGTCTGTCTTCCACAGTGTCCAATAACAGTCCCCCGAATGGGAACTGGGCAAGCATGTGGTCATGTCACACAATGCTTGCATCATCCTCTGTGATGGGAGGCAAGGCACACCTTAAAAGCACCACTTCAATATCTCTGCAGTGACTGGGACCTGCCCTTGGCTCTGCAGAGCACACCTGCAATGATTGGTTATAGACAGACCACCCCCAGGCACCCTGGACTGGCACACCCACGGCTGAGGTGTCCCCCTATTCCACTATGTTGTAAAACACATCCCGGGTTTTTGCACAATGCATCACAGGTGCTCCACGTGCAATAACTGTGTCTGGGAAATACTTTTCCCGATGTGGGCGGTAACCCCACACCTGTGATAGCCGCCCTGTACTTTTGGGATACACTGTCCGTGAGTCAAAACCCCCCTGGTTTGACCCATACACCACCTCCAAGACCAACAGTATCCTTGACATGGACACTACCAACATGTGACTGCTGTTCCACACCGGGGTTATCCCTCATTGGTGGAAACAACATACTACTCACCCTTGTTAGCCACATACCCCGGGACCCACACTTCACGGCATACACAGTAGATGAGTACTACAACACCTACTACAGATGCCTTTTGACAGCAGTAGTTGTGTGACACCGGGAGGTGGACAATGCACATGCAAACATGAGACATACCCCAGTGCACTTCATTAGCATGTACACACAATATGGTTTATGCTATTCCACACAGAGCCATGATGGTAAAACCAGATAACAGACAAAACTCTGGGGTCGGGTTTCCCTGGACATACTTTACAACAACAGGTGGGGGCTGTTGCCGTGGTGTACATTCCCATGGGTGGGGTAACTCACTGGTCAGCCTCGGTAGGGCCCCCGGATCCTCATCACAATCCATAACTAGCTATTCACATTACTGGACACATTCCCAGGTGTACCACAAGGCATTATGGTGGTATGTCAGTAGTCAAAGGCCCCCATCTGCTCACATACAACTGTCACTCGGAACATGACAGTAACAGGTGATGTTGGCAACATGCTGTCTGATGGCTTCAATGCTAACATTACACCCCCTCACTCCCCCACAGGGCCACATTCCTTTCAGGAACATTGGGGGTCCCCGCGGTCACACCACACAGTACTGACCTGCACTCTATATGTCCTGGGGCACTGGCCCCCTTTTCCCCAAAATCCCAGGCTGTGATGTCCACAAACCTCTGAACACATGTCTCCCCACTGGGACACCATATTCAGTAATAGCCTTGTACCAGACATTGTGGCCCCTGACTGGCACACAGGATTACACTCCCACAGGTGGCACCACAATGCATGACTGGGACTATTGCCCCACACACCTCACTGGACTGTTTGCACGGGGTATGGGCACATCATCATGGACATCACGGAGTCTTTGTTGTGCTCCGTCCTTTGATGCCAGCTGGGTTGGTTTTTTGGGGCCCAAACATGGGCCCCCTACACCTGTTGAACACCTTTCATACAGTTAAAATGTTTATGGTACCGGGGGGCCCACAGCCTACATTGTCCCTCTGCCTTTTAGCACCTTTTCCATTCTGGTATTGACAACATACACATCCACCTGCACATCACAACATATGTCTCAGGATGTTATGCAAAGTGGCTAATGGACGGGAAAACACACACTGAGGGTGGCATACCATATCACCTGCCCCGTTACACTTGGCATACCACAGTCCTCAGTCATGGGGCCCTCATGTTCAGTATATGCTTCCCTGAGGTACAGGCTACCACTGAGGGGGCTTCCTGCCTAGCTTTACAAACCCCTGCATACCCCCCCGTTGTTGCTCCACCAGCTGATACAGACCCCCTCCATATGGGTGTCACTGTGACAGATACCTGATATGAACATCATGGCCTCAACCTGCATGAAATTTTTATGAACATCACCTTTGCAGTACACCATCCACCCCCTGGTTTCACATAGGTGGTTTGTCCCCTACATACATGTCCATTGTACATGTTTGTAAACACATGTATGTCCCACACTCCTGTGATTACCATATTGCCACTGTGGCATGGATATCCTTCTACGTGTCCCCACATGTCTGTACTGGGTGTGTAGCTGGGGCACCCATTGTACCTCTGAAACCGGACTTATACACACACCCTGGGTACAAAACCTTTTAGGGTGTACCTTACACAACAGCTTTACATAACCCCAACATTAAAACCATGGCGTTTTTTAGCTAGACAGTTAAAGTTTTGGGGTTATGTACAGACACCATGTCTGTACACATTTGCAAATACATACTCAGGGTGACCTCTGCTGCAAAAACAGGGCCCATGTCCAAATATTTAATGGATATCTGCATACAAAATAACAATGACTTAGCATGATGCTCAAATTTGGGACAGTGTGTGGCGGGGGGTTGCATTCCCAAACCGGGCACTCACCATGCTTTGGGACATGATTCCTATGTACATCACGCATGGACATCAGTAGCATGTTCATGTGATACCCCTTGGTGGATGGGGAACATTTCGCCAGGGATCACTGCAGTGGCTGTACTGTGCAGAGTGCAGGTTACACATGGCTCTTCTGTTCACAGGACACTACCCTAGAGAGGTGCCACTGGTGTGAAAACTGTAGTTGTTGTTAAAATAGACTTGCCAGACTGCATGGGACCCCACTATGAACCTGTGGAAACTATTACATGTCCTTTGTGCATGGTTACTGGTAGCCCTTCCAGTTAGATTAGCTTCACAAATTTCAATGTCCCTGACTAAAAATGTATTTGTTTTTACATGCCATCATGTTCATGTTTTTCTGTCACACCCCTTCTAGTATGGGAGTAATGTTTGCATCCTTTGCAAATGCCAATGGGTTACATTATTTATTTCACCCTAACTGTTTATACTTTAAATTTCATACTACTCACATCACTATGATACCTTTGTTATGCCAAACATATATCAATTTTTCCCGTGTACATATCTGACATATCAATCTACTGTACTATACATTACACATGTTTTTCATGGTATCCCATAATTCAAAGCATACTTGCCCAAGGGGCCACCTTAGACATGTCATTGACTTATATGCCCATACACATGGTTTCTGTTACAGTATATCCAAAATATACTATCCCCTGCTATGGCACGACTTATTGGGAAAACCCCCACTGAGGGGGTGTATGGGAAATTTTTCTGTTTAAAGCCTCATGTTGCATCCCTTGTGGGTTTTGTGTTTCCCTTTTGGCCCCCCCCTAACAATTTAAAATTGGATCAGCAAGACATCACTACATAAATACCCTTCCCCCCTTTATGCATTGGGCACTTTTTAAATTTGCAAACCAGGCTATGCATACACTGACATAACTTAATACAGAACATACTATACATACAGTTGTGTTCTACATACCTTGATTTCGGTATTTCTCTCTATCTCCCCTTCTGTATCACTCTTTAAACTGTTTTAGGTATGAGCAAAGGGTTTTAAAATTTTGGCAAGTCATCCTTATATGCCCATACCTGCAACATGTGGTTTACTGGGCCCAAATTTGGGGGTTTCCGTGTGACTAATTACCACTTTAGCTGTGCAGCTACTCCATTCACCAATTAGTGGCAACAGTGGGGTATAATTGAATTCTCCACTTGGGGGTTGGGCCCTTTGCCCTGCCTTCGGGGACGGCCTGTATTGTGTTTTGTTGTGTGTAATTGCAACTGCTATGTGTAGACCCAAATCTATTTTGGAGTCATGTCCCCCCTGGATTGTGTGTGAACAGTATGTGGTTCAACCTTTTGTACCTGTCATCCCAAACCCCTCTGATAAAAGGGCTATTGCAAACACCTGTAACATCGCCTTTGTTCCATTATACAAGGATACAATTTTGCATGGGCCCTTTAAAAGTGTTTTCCTATGTTGGGTTTAGCAGATGTAATTGAAAATAGATGTTTGGGCTGTGGTTCCTGTATTGCTATTGTTTCAGTGTGGGGATGTAGGGGTGCTTTGCAAAACAGGTTTGTGGGGCTTGCATTACTAAATTTCCATATATATGTGTGTGGGCCCTTCCCAATTACAGTGCTATCATTAATAGACTTTTGTTGGGGAAATTTTCTTTGGGCCATTGTTAATTGGTTTCTATATGGTATGCAGGTGAGGTTGATACTTCCATACCTCCGGAAAGTGGATATGTGCAGGGATATTTGTAAATGACAGCTATCCCGGGATTTTTCCCAGATATTTGCAGTCATTGCAGTGGTGTTGGTGTCAGACCCTTTGAAGGCCTTTCCACCTTTTCATATGGCCATAGTTGGACACTTGCGGGGCACACAGTGGTGTTTACAGGCTGACATATGGCCAGGTCAGTACACAGGATAGCACATACTTTTATCCTCATTACATACCAAATTTTTCTTGGACCTTTTAAATACTTATCTTTGCATGTAACATTTCCGTTTCTTACATACAGGCATAATATTTCCTGCAACTATTCATAAAATTTTTGGGCATACTAATGTCCTAAACTCTTGGACAGTTGCCCTTTGTAATGTTTATGTCAGGACACACCTGCCCAGGGGGCTGTCCCTCCCAATGTGGGACAGGTGTTTACCGCATGCCTAAGGGTAGTTATACCACCCACCGTAATCATCTACCTCCGAGTTGCCCCCTACAGACACACGATGGCCCCACACACACACACACACACACACACACACACACACACACACACTTTAGTTACAGGAACACACATGGACCCTCAAAACACACATACACAGGCTACATCACTCACAACCCCAGTTGTACACAGTACCTCGTGGACCGCACCGGCAGCGGTGACTACATGTCCTTACTATTGTCATATTGCTCCCTTTTTACTGTTCCAGTACTGTGTTCTTTCTGTCTTTCAGCCTCCTGGTTCGGGGTGAAAATTTCCCTAGTTGGCGGTATCCTATTTATTTGTACCTCAAAGGTGTTTTGAATGTCGTTTACCTATCTATATATTTGCAGATGTTCCCCCTTTATATTCAATATACACTATCGCCCCTTTTTATCTTTTTTTTTTTTTTTTATTATATATATATATATATATATATATATATATATATATATAAAATCTCGACATGGTGACAGGATAACCCCTTTTATTGTGTGTGTGTCAGTGTATACTGTGGTACCTGGACTCTGCATGTTTGTGTCTGTACCTGACACGTTACACACCTGCCATAGGTTAAGATTACCTCCCTTTCCCCCTTTGGGGGGACAGTCCCTCTTTGTGTAGTTGTGTCCGAAAAATTTTTAACATAGCAAATGTCCTGCAACTTTGGGACAAACATATTCCTTTTTTTCATAGGAAAAAAACTTATTCTGTATCTTTACCCCCCTTACATTTAAGGGAAAAAAAAACCCCTGCAACCCAAATTTTAGAAAATTTAAAGAAAACACTTTCTTTGGGGTTTTAAAAAAACCCGGCCGGGTGGGGAAAAATTAAAACCCCTTGGGAGAATTGTATTCCCAAACAATTTTCATTTGAACTTGGAATACCTTCATTTCCCACAAATGTTTTGGGGTTTTATACCCTAAACCCGTTATTTCCTTTGGGAATTTTTTTAACCCCTTCAACAGGTTATTTTTCGGGGTAATAATTCTTTTTTAACCTTTTTACACATTTTAAACCATATCTGGCCCTTTCGGGGGAATTTTCCCTTGTTTTGATATTTTCCATATTTTTTTTTTTAAACATTTACCAAGCTTTTGGGCAAACCCAAATTTTTTAAAATTGGGGTAACATATTCTGAATTTTAATTTATTTTAATTTTCATTTTTTTTTCAATTTTTTTAATCCCTTTACCAACATATTTTGGTTTTTTATTAAAAAATTTAAATTTTGGGTTTTGTTCCAATTTTTTTAAAATTTTTATTCATAACTACGAGTTTTTCCCAACATCACATTTAATCCTTATTTACAAATTGGATTTTTAGCCCCAAGGGGATTTTCAAAATTTTTTTTATCCCGTTTTAAAGGATGTTATGTATTTTTTGTACTGGGATTTGGGGGAAATTTATCACCAATTTAGGTTTTTAACTATTTTGTTTTTACCCTTCTAAGTGGTAAAATGGGTTTTACCTGTATGGGTTTCCAATTTTCCCCGGTTTACAACAACACCATTTTACATTTTGTTTTAAGCCCCCGTTTAAAAAGCAACGGGAAAACCTTTTTTTATTTTTTTAGGAAAAGTTTAAAAAGTTTCCCTTTTCCCCTTTTTTTAGTAACAGGTTTCCCCTTTCCCGAAAGTTTTGGTTTTCGGGAAATTAAAAATGTTTCCCCTTTGGTGTTTTGCCCCTTGGGGCTTGGGCTTTTTCCCCCGTTTTTTACCTTTTTAAAATATAAACAAGAAATCAAAAAACTCTTTTTTTTAAGGTGTTAATTTCTGTTTCCAAAGGTGTTTTGTTAAATGTTTTGAAGGGGTCCCTAAAGTAGGTTAAGTGGGCCCCCTATCTTTTTAAAAAATTTTTTGGTATCAAATTTTGGGGGTTTTCCACCAAAATTTTACTTTGTGGGGGGAGGGTTTCAGTCCTGGAAACCTTACCCGCAAGGGTTATTTGTATTGTTCCCCCCTTTGCCAAGGGGTTAGGTTTTGGGCAAATTTCTGCCATTTCAAAATTTCCCTGGGTTTGGGTCCCTTTTGCCCTTTTTCCTTCGTTTTTGGGGGGCTGTAACCCCCCCCCTTTTACCCGGGTGAGTTTTCCGCAACTATTATTAATTTTGGGGGATACTAAAGAAATTTGGGACATTTCCCTTTTTAAGTTTTTTGCAAGGGCCCCCCAGGGGGTTCCCCAAAGGGAAGGGGTTTCCGCATCCCAAAAAGTTATGAGATTCCGGTTTTCTTCCTCCATTTGGGGCCCCCCCAGGGTGGGCACACACACCACCCACAACCACACCCCACAACCTTTTTGGGAAAGTCCCCCTAAAAAATACCCCAAAACAGTTTTACACCAGTATGGGAGCATGGAGCTTCCCGGGGGCCACACAACTCCATTTTAATGCCCTGGGCTTTTTTCCACCCCTGGCAGTTTTGGGTGGAAATTTCCCTTTGGGGGTTTATTTAGGTACCCTCAAAGGGGGGTTTTTGAAAGTCGTGACCCATCAATATTTGGGTGTTTGCCCTTTGGAAGGACATATTCTTGGGCCCTTTTTTTCCCGATTTAAAGTATATATTATTTAAAAAATTAAAAAAATTTAATTTCCCTGGTGCCGTGCCTTTCCCCATTATACTTGGTTTTGGCCCCTTTTAAAATTGTGGCTGTAAATTCAAGCCTTAAATTTCCTTCCCACTTTTTAGGGGTTTCCCCTTTGTTGTTTTCCCGGTTCTTCAAAAAGGGGTTTCCGGGCAAAAAATTTTTATATTTTGTAAAATTTTCCCTGTCCCCCCCTGTTTAAGGCCAAAACCCCCAACCCTTACCCCGGTAAATTTTTTCCCCTTGGCAAAAAACTCTTCTTTTCTACCCCGGGGGGTTGTCCGGGAACATCCAGGGTGGAGCAGGATAGTTATTTTGGAAGGTTTGGAGACAAAGCCAGAGAGGCAAGATTACATTGGTTTGGACATGTGCTGAGGAGGGATGCAGAGTATATTGGGAAAAAGATGCTAAGGATGAAACTGTCAGGTAAAAGGAAAAGAGGAAGGCCTAAGATAAGGTTTATGGATGTGGTGAGAGAGGACATGCAGGTGGTTGGTGTGACAGAGCAAGATGCAGAGGACAGGAAGAAATGGAAACAGATGATCCGCTGTGGCGACCCCTAACGGGAGCAGCCGAAAGAAGAAGAAGATAACTTTTGTTGGACAATATTTTGGCTGCCTTTCTGAGATCCCCCTCCACTAAAAACAGTAAAAACAGACAAAAAGGCTGTCTCTCCATTATCTGAGACTTTTAGAGATGTTATGTGAATTAATTTTGGGCACAGTCCAAATTTTCATTGTGGCAGTAGTTACTATTATGTTCTGTGGCCTTGTTGACTATGAAAAAACACCTTCTTTAGCTTGATTGCCTTCTTCACCTATAGTAGTCATTAGAATAGCTAGGGTTATTTCCATGAAAGGCATCTCCCACACTTTGATCCCAATCACTTACAAGCCCCTGAATGACTGACACCTTATACGTGGTTCAGTTAGACTTAGTTTCTCAGTTATCACTTGGAACACAGTTGTATTCTTCTTGGAGGTGAAGTTTTTGAGCTAATCTTGCCAATATTAACTACTATCAGATGTTCCCAAGAGACACGTATTGCTCATTTAGGTCTGCTTCATCAGTTTGGCCAATTCCATGCCCAGCAAATAAAATTAATCACCAAGTGGTGATCACTTGATATCTCCACTCTTTTCTTCACCCAAGAATCCAAAATGTGTAAGACTCACGTCTGACCATATGACAAAGAAGTCTATGACTAACTTTTGGTCCAAGTTTGAGGTTCCTTTTGCTCAAATATGATGTTCACTTTGGAAGTTTATGATGTAATCTGTCCATAGTGAACATCATATTTGATATTCACTATGGACAGTTTATGATATAAAAAGTCTAGTAACAGTCTAATGCTTGGGTTCAAACCTTCCAGTCATGCTTCATCTGACATCTCCACCTGTCCCTATGTGATCATCGACATTTCCTAATAAACCTTGAAAGTCACTAAGGGACACTTTAGTAAGCATCTCTAGCTTTCCCTATTTGATCATCAACATTTCCTAATAAACCTGAGATTCACTAAGGACACTTTAGTAAGCATCTCCCCATCTTGTCCAATAAGACTGAATAAGTCAGAGAGTTGTTCGTGCCTAAACATAAGCAACTGTCAGTCAGCTTGTGATTATCCCCACACTTGCCTTGGGCCTTTTATAAAGAGTAACTCCAGAATAAGATACAGTTTCACTTTTATTGAGATGTATTGTTTCAGGTCTAACTGTTTGTATACATAAATAAAAGTAATTCCAAAGAAATAACTGTTTTACTAAATAGAAGTCAATAAAACTAAACAGAAAAGCATGGTTTATAAATGTAATATAAACAGTAAAGTACAAGTTTCATGTTCAAAAACACTTCATCAGGTTTAAAATGCATCCCAAACAACAAATATTTAAATAGTAATAAGTTGATTAATTAAACAATCAATGATGTAATCCATATACATTTAACACTGGTTTTAAAGAGCTGTCATTGCATTTAAACACAGTATCCATTTATATTCACAATACTCAGTTACATTAAGAACATCACCTTTCCGTATAGTAGTTGTGATCATCTACAACACACTAAACTTAAACTTATGTGCCCCACCTCTCTCAAGAACATGACTGGCCAAATATTTGTAGAAATACCTTTCGTAATGTCATATAAATGCTGTGAAATTCTTTCTTTAAAACTTCTGTTCATCTTACCAATGAAAAAGGCTACACATTGCTAACAAAGTGCAATATAAACCAAATTAGTAGACTCACAGTTAGCAACATGTTGAAAATAACATACTTTCCCAGTCACTGGATGCTTAAAATATTGACAGTAGTTACAGCTCATATATGGGAAAGTTATAATTCGCATATGCATTTCTATAATAAAAGCATGTACTCTATTCAACTTATTCCTAAAACGTAGCTGTTTTCTAGTTCAACTCATTTTTACAAATAATGTTAGGTGTTATTCCAACAAAATTCTAAACTTCATGTGAAGCCGATCAAAAATTCTCTTTCAAAATATCAATAATTAACCTCAAACTCTCATAAGACAGGGTTCATAAATATGTGAAGCAACAGCATTCCATTTACCTATATCCACAGTACATGCTTCTAACTTAAAAAACGTACTCTTAGTACTGTTACGTAAACATTTAACATTATTAAGAGTGGAATCTGTCTCTTCAGATTTATACCCTTCACTAGAAAATCATTATACATAATAGATGCTTTACAAATAACTTTATAATTCTTAGTAAGTCTGGACATGTGATGAAATTGCTCCTTTAATATATTTCTATAAACATAGTTGGGATGCATACTGGTTCAGTGAAGATAACTATTCTTTTTAACTTGCTTGCTATATATTTTAGTTTTACATAACCCATATACATGCTTATACAGATTTATATCTAAAAAGTGAATGCTGTTCTCTGATGACACAGCTTCAAACTTAAGAAACAGTGTGGTATTGTCAAGATAGGGGATAAAAACCTCCAAATCACTAACAGTTGATCCCCATATCAAAAATAATACCATACACAAAATGAGCATCAAATAAACTCATATTACCATACATATCACTAAGAAAGAATAGTTTCTTCCATTCGTACTTTACTAAATTACCAGAAGTGTTAGCCATGGGCATACCCATGGCCACACCAATTTGCTGATGATAAACTTGATTGTTAAACAGAAGAAGTTATTCTCAAGTACTAATTTCAATAAAATACAAACAGTAGTAATAAAGGAATTCATATTAATAGTAGACCTACCTAAAAAAACACCTATTAGATTCTATTCCATCAGCATTATGAATAGAAGTGAACAGTGACTTTACATCAAGCGTAACCATATAATAACAGCTTTCATTACTATCACTGCATCTACTCAACTTCCTTAAAGATCCTCTCAGTCTATCACAATATCTTTACCACATGTTAAATAAGGTTTCAGAACATATTCTAAATAAATAGAAATTGGTTCAGTCAACCATCCATGTCCAGAAACAGCAGGACGCATGGGTGGTTTAGATAAGTTCTTATGCACTTTAGGTAGACCACAAATAATAGGTAATGTGTGTACAGAAGTAATCCCAGTGGATTACAGTCACATTTACAGAACATATTCCCTGCATCTCATATTCCCTCACTCTGTCTTCCCATTCATCATTCTGAGCTACACTGCTTCTTATTCACCTTTCTCTTTAATTATCTACTTATAAACTACTTTGTGTTACTAAAATAAGCAAGCTTCTTCAGACCTTTACTAAAATAATCAAACTTCTTCTCGTTTGTTTATTTTAGTAAACGAAAGCACTTACTGGTTAACTGTTTTTGGAGTATCCGGTGTGGTCTTTTCTTCCATTTGATTCATTTGGGTGTAGCGTGTTTGTTTTTACTGAGTTTATTACTTTGTGTTACTATAATCTTGCTAAGATACAGTGTGAGGCTCATCACCATCACTGTTATATTCCAATGTGTTAGCTAATCTATTTGTGAATAGTCACTAATTCACTAATAACTTTCATATTTTTATCTGAATTCTACTGCAAACCTTAATTTTTATCCTATGTAATACCTTGTTCTTTATCTGTATTACAACATGTGAATGTATTGTTTTATTTGTATACTGTTTTTATGGAGCTTTTCTCCCGGGGACTCCATTGAAAATGGGCTCTTCTCGGCCCAGTGGACTACCCCGGTAAACAAACTATAAATAAATAAATAAATCTGAACTTGAGTCTTACTTGCTTGAACATGCTGGCTTGAGCTGTAATTTGCACATATTTCTTTCCTGATGTTGAACTAGAGTGGAGAATATATATTGTCATAGCAAGTTGGTTGTGGTTGATGCACATACCTCTCAGCTGTCCAGATTTTTTTGCCTCATATTTTTGATCTGTTCTTCATAAAATTTGAGGTTTTCTGGCAACTCACTAGGATGATCTGAGGACTGAGGTCACTAAATAATGACAAAGATTTGAGTTTCAGACTTCAAATCCTTCAGAAAATTTAAGTTAGCACAGCCCTTGTTACTGTAGCAGCTTTCTAAGTTTACAAGAGCAATACTTACAATTTGTCCCTATTTTTGGGCCTTTGTCCTCCCATTTTGTCAGGCTTTGTCCAGATTTCTTGCACTAAGAGGCTGAGACGTATGTGAGAGAGAGTATGAGATGGGTATTTCATTGCCACGTTAGGTTATAGCATGTCATGCTTGAGTGCACACACTATATGAATGTGCATGTGTTCATATTGTTATTTCTGAGCTAATGTTTTCCAGATGATGTGTTCTAAAGTTTGATATATAAAGCAGATAAAGTGGATACAAAGTCTGGGTGTATCTGCTTAGCACTTTTCCAGCTCTTCTACCAACTCAGACTCATTCCTCACCAGTGAAGTGATTTCCATATCTCTTAAGCAAATTTTCATTGCCTGAATATGTCATATTTATGTTAACCACCTGGTTGAGCCTCCTTCAGTGCCCCAACATTCACCTCCATGATGCTTGTTTTAGTTGAGTCCAGTTGACTCATTTCAGTGCAATTCTCTCATCTCACTTTTATTTTGCACTATCATGGGTGTTTTTAATAAACTTTTTTCTTGGGGGGGAGGTCTATCAGCCTGACCATATTTTTAGGGGAGACCCTGTCAGGAGTCCAAAGCTCTAGATTATGTATCACTGAAGCTTGACGCAATGTGCAGCACCTTACACATGACATGGTGACTATTCCTGCAGAAAGGAAATCAGAGTTAAAAATACCCATTGCCTTTCTTTCACAAAAAAGAGATGTACGAGACAACAGATTGAAGGCAGACCGTTAACTGACTCAGAGGGAAAGTGGGGGACTTTTTTTCTTCTTTTATTCTTCATTTATTTTTCATACCTGCTTTATCCTGTTCTTGCAAAGAAATTAATTGCATATGCAACAGTTATAGCAGGTCAGAAACACTGATGCTGTTTAAGAGTGCAGGGTATAAACATGATGAAAGTCTTTTGAATAGGGTAGGAACAGATGCAGGAGAGCGCACTTTGACGGCAGAAAGCAGATGACATAATGATAAAGAGAGGACTGTTTACCATTCGTCTATAGAGAAAATACTAATTACATAGGATAGTCTCGTGGATTCAAAAATTAATGATGGCATTTATGAGTACATAGCACAGACACAAATGTTCTCTTTACGTGTGGCTTACACACCTCCTCCAGCTTCAGTCACTGACATTAAAGGCTGATTACCAAGACTGCACAGGAGGTACTTTTATATTTCTAGCAGATTTTAATTCAAACTGGCTAGGGCACAGAAAGGATATTTTGCAGAGGTGCATTTCATGTCAAAACTTTACATAGTTAATAGCAGAAACAAAGTTCTGTATGGTCTCCAATAATAAATCGTTATCGGATGTAATTATTTCCAGCATTCGATACATGTGTCTATGTTCCAAGAGTTATCCAAGCTCCTGTTCTGATTTCTTCTTCTGGTCATTTAAAAGTTCTTAAGACTAAGCTTTTTCATTTTTAGATAGATAGATAGATAGATAGATAGATAGATAGATAGATAGATAGATAGATAGATAGATGATATAAAGATATATTTCCTCTACAGTGAAGGAGGAGCGACAGCTATCCTGAATATCTTTACCAACAGTTTTATATAGGTTCATGGATTGTTATTAAGCTAATGACTACTAGGGCCCTTACAAACCTAGCCACAAATCATTTGTGTCCCAAGCATCATGGAGGAATGTTAGTAGCTGTTTACCTAAGGATTTGTGTGTGTGTGTTGGGAGGGGTGTTAGTATAATACTTTTCTTACTAATGGTCTCTGTCCATAAGGGACATGGGGGCAGACTTGGGGTAAATTTATGATTTCCCATCCAGTTGTCAAGGTTTTGTTTGAATAGGCAGGGATAAACTGTTTTGCATGGATAAGGAGCCTATTCCATAGTTCAGGGATTATATGGGATGCATATCTGTCTCTCCAGCATATTCTGTTTGTGTTACAAGCAAAATTCAGATCCCTGGATCTAGTATTTCTAATGCTATTTGTTTTTCATAAGTGCAACAAATCCATCAGGGCTGGGTCTGAGGAAGCATTGTAAGCCAGGCAAAGGTTCTCTCAGCAGCTTGTAGAAGGCTGAATATATATATATATATATATATATATATATATATATATATATATATATATATATATATATATATATATATATATATATATATATATATATATAAATATATGGGGTCCGTACAGATCCTTGAATGCACTTTCCACCGAAGCAGAAATCACCGAGCATACTTAACTGAAAGTGCTGTTCACCGAAGCAGCACTTTCAGATAAGTATACTCATTGTGCCGGTCATACTACGGTGCGGATAAGAGAAAATTCCCTTTTCCCCACTGTAGTGCAACCTCGGAGTGAGAATATTAAAGTGGGGGGTGCAGGGGGCTTGTTCCCCTGCATAGAAGTGGGTTTAATGTTGTTTTTTTTTTTTTAAACATACTTTACCGTTAGCGCTTTTTCAGTGAAAGCTCTTTCGGTAAAATATGTTTGGTGATAATGGATTCGGACTTTTGATCTTTCGATCAAAAGTCCTAGATCTCTCTCTCTCTCTCTCTCTATATATATATATATATATATATATATATATATATAGATATAGATTTATTTATTTATTTTTATTTTATTTACATTTGTTGACCGGGCTAGTCTAGCTGGATATATGTCCATTTTCAGTAGAGGCCCAGGGAGATAAGCTCCAAAATTAAAAATTATAATGAAAATAAATGAAATCCCATTAAAGAAATACATCTAAAGTAACCAGATAAATTAAGACATTCTAACTAGTGACATAGTTATAAGATATAAACATGCAGTAGTTAGAAAATAAATTACAAAAATATTGTAACACGAGACATACATGTAGAATGCTATCATAATGTACAGAGAGTAGGGATACAGGAAAGTAAGAAGATGGCAGTTATGTAAGTACACCCTCTTTTTTTTGTTATTATTATTATAAATAGATAGTAAGAAGGAGATATGGATCAGTGGATGCAAAAATGAAATAGATTTAGGGTTCTAAAGATGAGAAGTTTAGTCAGGGGTCAAGAAATAAAGTTAGTCAGGATTAGTACAGGGGCACAGCCATTGTGTTTTAAGGTAGAGCTTGAGTTTCTTTTTAAAGAGAGATTTTGAGGGAATAGTAGAAAGTTCAGAGGGAAGCAGGTTCCAATCTTTTCCAACAGTGTTAGAGAAAAGGGAATCTCCGGCCTTGTTGTTTGCTTTGTCAGTATCTACAAGAAGTTTGTGTGCAGATCTTAAGGACTTTAGGTTATGGTAGGGGTGAATAAGATTAGATAGTATAGGTGTTTTGTCAGGTTGATAAAGAATTTGATGGGCTATGCCTAGTTGATTAATTTTTAGTTGCTGCTGAAATTCAAGCCAGCCTAGTTGTTTTAGATTAGTACAGTGGTGGGTTCTGTAAGGGTTGCCTGTGGCAAATCTGGCTATGTTGTGGTAGGAGTTTTTTAATTTCAAAAGATTCTTTTTTGATAAGTTGGTAAATATGGGAGAGGCATAGAGAAGGGGTGAGATAATGTGGTAGTGGGCTATAGTTGTTCTAGATTCTGGAGTGAGGAAAGGTTTGATTCTGTAAAGAGAGCCTATTTTTTTGTTAATAGTTTTCAATGTGTTGCCTATATGGATATCAAAGTTAAGGTTGTTATCAATGGTAATGCCTAGTAGTTTGGTAGTAGGATCTTGTGATATAGGTGTGCCATTTTTAGATGTTATAGTAAAGTCTATGTGGGGAGATTTACTGGAAGGTGTGAAGAGGAGGAGTTTAGTTTTTTTTGGGTTAAGTAGTAGACAGCGTTGGGAAAACCATTCTTCTACAGAATTAAATATGTGTTGTGTGAGGGAGTAAAGATCTGATACAGATGTGGCTGAGCAAATTAGTGTAGAATCATCTGCGTATTGTATACATGTAGCTTGGGGAACTACTTGGTGGAGGTCATTGATAAATAAAGAAAATAGGAGGGGACCGAGTATGGACCCTTGTGGGACACCAATGTTGACAGGTAGCTGGGAGGATAGAGTGGAGTTCCAGAGTACTGCTTGATGTCTGTTATTTAAGTAGGACTTAAACCAGTTAATAGGTTGTGTTTTAATTGACAAAGATTGAAGAATGTGTATGAGTATTTGATGGTTGACCATGTCAAAAGCCTTGGATAGGTCTAAAAAAAGTGCAGAGGAAAGGGAGTTATGGTTACGATTTTTGTTGATTGTGTCTGTAAAGGAGAGGAGGGCAGTGGTGGTACTGTGGGAAGGTCTGAAGCCATGTTGGGTATTAGAGAACAAGTTATTTAGGAGAAGGTGGTCAAGCAGTTGCTTGTGGATACACCTTTCCATTATCTTAGATAAGGGAGAGAGTAGGGCTATAGGGCGGTAGTTTGAGATTTCAGTAGAATTACCACCCTTATGAAGTGGGATAATATGGGAGATTTTCCAAAGTTTAGGGACATATCCTTCAGTGATGGTTCTGTTGATCAGTATGGAAATTGGGTAGGCTATTGATTTGGCTGCTAATTGCAAGTATTCTGCGGGTATTAGGTCTGCAGAGGGAGTACATGGTTTGAGTTTTTGGATAAGGGAGAGAATGTAAGTTGTTGGGACAGGCTGGAAGTGAAATGGGGGAGGTGGGTTTAAGTTGCTGTTAGATATGTTTATGTTTTTGCTGGGGAGATAACTGGCTAGGGTTTGAATTGTTTCGGTAAAAAAGGAATTAAAGTCATTTGCAATTTGGTTGGGGTTCCTTATGTTAGAGCCTTGTGGGTTGGGTGTGACAGGTTTACTTGGCTGTAGTAACTAATTTATGTTTGCCCAGAACTTTTTTGGTTTATTTTGGCGAGTATGTTGAGGTTTCAGGTAGCAGTTTTTTTATCATTCATTATTGCTTTTTTGGTCTCATTTCTCAATTGTTTGAAGTTTTGGTAATCTGCTGTGTTTTAGTTAAGCGAGATTTGTTCCAGATTTTATTTCTGAGATTGACTTTTTGCTTGGTTTCTATTAAGAGCCAGGGGGCAGAGTTAGTTCTAATTCTAATAGAGTGAGTGGGGACATGGTTGTTGAGTATGGTCAGAAACTTAGCATTAAAGAAATCTACAGCTTCATCAAGAGAAAGGTGTTTTAAGGGCATCCAGTTACATGCATTCAGTTCACTTTGAAATAGTTCCAAGTTGAATTTTTTTTAGATCTGATTGTTTTGGTTATGTTTTGGGTAGAAGGGTTGGTTTTAAGCCTGATGATGTAGGTTAATAAGTGATCACTTATATCATCAGGGAGGGTTCCTGTTACAAAATTATGGGGTTGATTATTGGTGAGTATCCAGTCTAAGGTACTTTCTTTTTTGTTAGTTTTATTTATTCTAGTGGGGGAGGTGATAGTTTGAGAGAACCCATAAAGGTTAATATGGTTAGTGGGATGTTTGTTGTTACAAGATTGCCAATCAATGTTTACGTCACCTAGGATGATTGTTTCTTGGGGTAAGTTTAGTGATAGCCAACATAGGATCTTTTCTATGGTAGAAATATTATTTCCTGTGGGAACATAAATGCAAATAATAACGATTGATTTGGCTGTGTTTAGTTCAAGTTTTGTAATAAGAATTTCAGCATTAGAGTCCTGGGGAGGTTTTTGGTGGAAAGTGGTTATTTGAAGGCTAGATTTAAATAAGATAGCTATACCACCACCTTTTTTAGATTCTCTGTCGAGACGTAAGATATTATAGCCAGGAGGAATGAATTCAGTGTCTCTTGTTGAGGGTTTTAACCAGGTTTCTGTTAGACAAATAATATCAAAGGAGTAGAGTTCTAAGAGAGCATGTAGTTGAGTTTATTAATACTACATATGTTGAGGTTAGCAATTGAGAGTTAGTTTTTGTTTTTTTTAAATAGTGGGTTAACAGTGGGGTTTTGGTAAATGGATTGATTTAAGGAGGAGTCAATTGGACCTGGGTTTGGGTGAATATCTCCATTGTTAAATGAGAGAAGTAGGTTTAGGTATGCAGTGTTTGTATATTTACTTTGAGGAAGAGGTAACCTTCTAGGATTTGGGTGTACATGTTTTATGTGGGTTATCCTATGATATCTAGGTAAAAGATAGCTAGGTGTGGAAGTTATGTTGATATGATGATTGAGGTAGGTAGGAATTAAAGAGGAAGTTTGTTTAGTTGGGTTGTTAAGGTGTGATAGTAGTGGGTGTTCATAGGAGGTTGTAAGGTGTGCTAATATTAAAGGGGGAATAAGTGAGAGCACAACTATGGTATGTTTGAGTACTAGGGTGAAGAGTTTATACATTTTAAAGGTGGGTATTAAATTCTAGTAGCTAGTACAAATGTAGTGGGTGTGGTATTGTAAGGCAAAGTTAATGGTGTATGTGAAAGGGTATGGTTAAAGAAGAAGTATGGAGGGAAAAGAGACGATTGGTTAATTGTGATTAGGTTGCAATTGGAGGAAAAGGAGAGGGGTGTGGTTAGGCAGGTAGAAATGTGGATGCACTGGGGGTGGGTAGAATTTGGGGGTACGGCAGGGGAGCGGAGTGAGCCCACAGGGCGAACAAAGTGGGTAGAGACAAAGGAAGAGAAGTTAGCGAGGAAACAATCAGCAATGCAGGTAGCTACAGGTTGGAAGGCAGGATATGAGTGGAGTAGGTTTGAGAATAAAGGGGAAGTATAGGGAAAGACTTCTAGAGTACAAACTGAAAGGCACCAAGTAAGTATGAATCGGAGCCAGCAAGAAGCTTAGTAGATGGTTAAAGTTTGCAAAAATAGCACAGGGAGAGGGGGAGTGATAGATGGGAGAAAGGCGCTCCCTAGTGGGCAGTTCAGGAAATGAAGGTGAGTTTGTAAGGGAGCAGAATAGTGTAGGAGAGTGTAGAGAAATAAATCTATAGTGAGAGGGGGTGAAGGTAAGCAGAAGAGGTGTATAGGCTGTTAGGTAGATACAGAATAGGGGTAAGGCTGCTGGCTGCTCAGGCTCCCAGCGAACTTTGAAGCCCTGAAACAGGTGGTGGATAGGGGTCTGTTTTGCCAGGTAGATTTAGTCCATAACATACTTATTGTTATCCTTGATAGAGGGTGCAGGAAGCTGGAGGTTGAGGCCACAAGCGTATGGATAGGGTTCTTAACACACCAGGTAGGCTGTGGTTATATCAGGAGTAGGCTCAATTGAGTTGGGTACTTAGGGAAAGTAGGGAGATAAAAGGTAGAAGAGAGAAACAGAGTTAGCAATTCAACTTTTATATTAAAGAAGGCAGTAATAGCTAGCAGTAATACTTATAACATTGCAATTAGTAATTGAGCTAAGATGCATACATTTAGCCAGTCTAAACAGTTCTTAAGTACTACTAGGCAACAGCATTGATGAGGTAAAAACAGCAGGTAGCACAAATGCAATGGTACAAAGTGCAAGTCAGATACATGCATTTAGCATTTAGCAGTTTAAGCAGTTCTTAAGTACTTAGTACTTCAGGCAACAGCATCAAAGAGGTTTAAACATCAAGTAGCATAATGGAATGGTACAAAAATGCAAGATAAAATGGTCAGCAGTAAAAGGGATAACAGCAAGATGGGGTACCTGACAATGCAATGATTGGTAGTCTACAGGTGCATGTTCAGTAATTATATATATATCTATATATATATATATATATATATATATATATATATATATATATATATATATATATATCTATATATAAAGCCTGGCTCTTTGGCACAGAGAGATGAAGCACAGCCTAATTCCCAGACTACTCAAGATAGACTACTGACTTGGACAGTGGAGAATCTGAACAGGAAAGGAGGGACGAAAGGCAGTCTGGTCTGCTGGAGAGAGAGGTGTATGACATTCAGCACTATGTACTAAGGACTGTGGTTTGTTCTGGCAGGCCATATCTATGGGGAGCCTTCATAAGGCATGGGTGGGAAAGCTCACATTTGAAAGGGAAGATATAGCCAAGGTGACCAACGGTCCCAGTTTTTCCAGGACAGTCCCAGTTTGGAAGTCTCTGTCCCAGAATCCCAAACATTGTCTTTGGGATACAGAAATGTCCTAGTTTAGACTGCTCAGTCTAATGGAACTCAAGGAACTCAAGGAACTGGAAATATTGACAACAGGGTTCCATTATTAACATCTGAAAGAAAAAATAACAATATAACGACTGTTAGTAGAAATAATGAAGAAGACAACGCTGCAATAAGAGATTCTCTAGTAGCAGATAAAAATACTATTGACAATGACAACAGACCAAGCTACGCACAAGTAGCTTGTACAGATAGTGTTCACAATGGTTGTAATGAAGGTCCTTTTTTATTGAAAAATCAAGAAAAGATAAGGACTACAAAGTGGTACAATACAACTCAACAGAAAGGGAAAGGGAAGGGGAGAGGGAAAAACAGAAAGAGATGGTAAATCATGACAACACTGATAAATATAGTGTGGATATAGTCAACTTGTCAGACATGAATCTATCTGTAGAAATGGTGAGTGTGTTAAAGAAAGGGTTTTCATTCATTCCTGTGACTAAGATGAATATAGGAAAGTTGTTAGTAGATTTTAGATTATACCTAAGAAAATTAAATCTGAGTTATGTCATGCAGGATATTATGAAAACTACTACAGATATGTATTCAGAAAACAAACTTTCGGGGGCGTGGCCAAGGATGAACACAGGATAGCAGCAGATTTCTTCAGCTCCACCAATTTCATTACATTGACAGGAATTAATTACTTAAAAAAATAATTCTTGAAGTAATTTTCTTTCTAAATATGTTTGTTTTATATAGTTCTTGAACTATATCTAAAAAAGAAAGGAAATCTTAATAATATTCCTGTCAGAAATTACTTTGGAAATTTTCCTGTCAGTTTATCAGTCTGAAATGAGTTCCAGTAAGACAAATTCTCAAGACTCCAGCATCAAGAAAGAACTTCAGTCTCTGATAATTATAGTCCAGCAACTTACTGCTAAGATGGATAAAATGGATACTAAAATAGACACTTTCATAGAAAAACTACAAAACAAATAGACTTGTTACATATGGACCTGCAACAACAGAAGATCCAGATGACAGGCATAGAAGAAGCTGTGAATGACATGGAAAATAAAATACAAGAACAGGAAATCAACATTGAGTTTCTGCTGAAACAAAATACACATTTACAAACAAAGCTGGATGACCTGGAAAATAGATCTAGGCGCAATAACATTAGCATTTTGGACTGCCAGAAAATATTGAAGGTAACAATATTACTTCTTTTTAACAACATGGCTCCCTAAAACTTTAGATTTACCAGAAGGATTCTCTTTTGGTATCGAAGAGCACATAGATCTATAGCTAATACTAACTCTAACAAAAACTATCCTAGATCAGTTATAGTTAGATTTCTATCATCTTTTGATAAAGAGATGGTTCTTAAATCTGCTTGGGCTAAAGCTCCTGCTAAGTTTAATGAGACAACTGTGCGTTTTGACAATGACTATTCTTCCATGGTAATTGCTAAAAGAAAAGTTTTTCTGCCACTAATAAGGGAGCTTAAAAAGCACAGTTTAAAACATACCTTCTGTTTCCTGCCAAGCTTAAAATCTTCCTTCCTGATGGTCCTAAGGTCTTCGATGATTTAGACTCTGCTTTACTGTTTGTCAAAGAAAAAAGGATTTTGGATAAAATAGAAGAAATGGAATGGGCTAGTTCTTCATTAAAGAGATTGGCAACTGAAGCTTCCTGGAAGACTTCAGAGAAGAAGAAGAGACTAAAAACAAATGATTTGTTATATGTTTTTCTCTCTCATCATTTTAGTTCATTATTAATCTTTTGAATATAGTTCCTGCATTTCCAGAAAGCCACAAATATTTTGGAAAAGATTTAATCAAAGTTATTCTCTATGTGCAAAGAAATGTTTTGTTTCATAACCAGTCAAAATGCCTGAGGATTTAATGGCAGGCTGTGACTCGATTTGTTTTCTTTCTGAAAAAGTAAGGTTAGTAATTTGATACATTTTTTATCTTTACCTTTTTTTTCCTTCTTCTTTTATTATTTTCTTTGTTTAAACAATGACATTCTATTTAGATTATGTAGTGGGTAAAGGGTGGGGAGGGCAGGGAGAGAACAGTAATGAAAATATCATTAATAGAATAATAACATATTTATTTCTTGTAAAAGTTTATAAGTTCTTCAAATGCTATTTCTAATTATACTTTCTTGATTATACTGCTTATGCTTGTTTGTAAATAATCTGTCATGCTTTAACTAATAATAATCAGAACTAAATAAGAGTAAATAATATGTTTTATTTTTAACTCTATTAATATAAACAGTAAGTAACATTCCATTGTATATACTTCTTACAGCTTTCT